>NW_019394213.1:0-249210 GCF_000648675.2 Cimex lectularius
CCCTCTTTCCTATCTCTCTATATCTCTCTTTCGTTTGTTTCTCTCCTCTCACTTTCTCTTTGTCTAAAATTGTATGTAGCTAATATAAAATATGTTTCTATTATATATGTTTTATATTTTGAATAATGTAAACTTTAATTTTATTTACCAGTGCTAAAAGAAAGGTCCGTGAAACAAAATTTTGCGAGCTTTTATAATTATAATGTTAATTCAATTTAATTCTCTCTCTCAGTCACTCACTTTCCCACTCACTCCCTCTTCTATTCTTACTTTCTTTCAATTCTATCCTTCTTTCTTCTCTCTCTCCCCTCTCGCTTTCTCTCTCTCTCTCTCTCTCTCTCTCTCTCTCACTCTCTCTCTCTATTCATTTTTAATCATTAATTATTTTCAAATAACCGAACAAGAAATTATAAAATTAGTGAACGTTAAAATTCACAAAGTAATGGTCCAGATGAAATATATATTAATTATTGGCAAAATTAGCCAAGTGTTATCTATTGTTTTTTAAATATTTTTATATTTTGTACATTTTGATTGCATGTTTTAAACAACGGGTTTATCCAGAAGACTGAGAAGATTCTATATAGTCGGATTTTCGTCCGATAATCATCTTATCATGTTTTATTACTCGTATTTAACCAAATATATCAATTCCTTGAAAATAATTATGTAATTTATCATCGTCAAGCAGCATTTTAATATTACTAAAATCATTACATGATATAAAAACTGCTTGATGAAAAACAAGTTATTATACTTGATTTAAGTTATAGTAAAATATTTGACAGTGTCGATCATGTTATGTTAATTTCTTTTTTAAGATCAATTAATTTATTTAATTATCTTAATCAGTTTAGATCTTGAATTGCAATAATTTTACGAATCACAACGTTGTTAATACTTCAAAAAACCATAAATCAAATTGGATCTTTATTAATGGTGGTGGGGTCTTCAAAGGTACACATTATCAACTTAAATGTTCTTGTTATATATAAATAGAGTGTATAATGAAATCACAAACTGCCTCTTTTTATATATACAGATGATTAGAGATATATAAACTAAATTTCAATTATCCCACATAAACCAAAACATTTATAAGTATACGATAGTAATATACGTAGGCGATTGAAAAAGAAAGACTACAACAACAATAAAAGTGAAATAAAAACAAAAAATATTTCTTAGTTGGTTGTTTGGAAGTTGAAAAAAAATAATTAAAAATTAAACAGCAAACGATAGGTTGAAAGGCGATTGAAAAAGAAAGACTACAACATAAGGCTAAATTAATAATTTTTTGAAGTAAAAAAAAGGTCTTTCAACAAGTTACAACGACTACTTATATTCAACATATCGAATAGTAAAAAAATCTTTCCATTTTTTAATAGACTAGGAAAAGGGGAGTTAAAAACAGAGAAGAAAATAAAAGACGACAAAACTAATAATTAGACAAACACAAAATGAAAAGAAAGAGATTTCAAAAAGTTACGACGACCAGCGGTAGTCAACATATCAAATTAAATAAAAAATTTCAATTTTTTGTAAATAATTATTAATATGATGTATTAAACAAATATTGATAAGTTCAATTTGAAAGTTTTTTTTTGGGGGGAGCAGCTTTTTTGTTACACTTTCTTGCTTTTTGCTTCTTTCGCTTTTTACTTGTACAATAACAAAGAAGCTCCACAGAAATATCGAAGATATAGATAAATGAAACCACCCTATATTAACAATAGCGTTAAAGACTTGATGAAGGGTATATTTTTCGAAAACATGACGAAAGAACTGAGTGTTGTTTTTTCTTTCAAATTGGCTTTATCCACATGTTTTAATATAATATTAGAGAGTGATATCAATCATGTCAAGATAGTAATTACTACAATTTTTTAATCAAACAACACTATTGCTAATCCACACAGCAAAAAATAAAAGTGAAATAAAAACAAAAAATATTTCTGTTGGTTGTTTGGAAGTTGAAAAAAAAATTAAAAATTAAACAGCAAACAATAGGTTATTTTAAAGGTTTTAAAAAATACAATAATTTGTAAAGTTCGTGCTTCGTTTAAATGGCTGCCAAGCAAAATTAGTTGGGTTGTTTTTCTTTTTTTAAATTAAACAGCAAATCTAAAAGGTAAATAGAAAATATATGTATAAAAAATATTTTTAAAAAATCTAAGACAAGACAATTAAAGAGAAAAACTTGGTTATTTTAAAGGTTTTTAAACCAATTTTTGATAATTTGCAAATTTCGTGCTTTTGTTTAAATGGTTGCAAGTGTAGCAAAGCAAAAACAGTTGGTTTATTTTTTGTAATTAAACAGCAAAACTGAAAGATAAATAGAAAAAAAATACATAAAAACAAAAATATTTTTACAAAAATTAAGGCAAGACAATTAAACTGCAATAGCCTGGTTATAATAAATGTTTTTCAAAACCCAATTTTAATCTTTTTTCAAATTTCGTGCTTTTGTTTAAATCGTTGTAAGTGTAGCAAAACACAAATAGTTAGTTTATTTTTGTAATTAAACGCCAAAACTGAAAGATAAATAGAAAACATACAAACAAAAAAATAAAAAACAAGAATATTTCTAAAAATTTAAAGCAAGACAATCAAACAGCAAAAGCCTTGTTATTTTAAATGTTTTTAAAACAATATTTAATCATTTTCAAATTTCGTGCAATTTTCAAATTTTAAAGTTTCTTTAAAAAAAATATTTATTTACTAATAAGAAATAAGCATGAGGTCATATCGTTTTAAAAATTGTTTAATAAAACCTGGTGTTTACCTGTTTAATTTTAACTTATTTTTTAACAAAAGTTTAAATGGTTTCAAGTGTAGAAAAACGAAAATAAGTTAAAATTAAAGAGCAAAACACCAGGTTTTATTAAACAATTTTTAAAACGATATGACCCCATGTTTATGTCTTATCGGTAAATAACTATTTTTTTAACTTTAAACAAGAATTATATAGATGTTAAATTTTTTACTTAAATGGTTGCAAGTTAATCAAAATCAAAAATTAAACAACAAAAATAATATTTTTTTAAATCAAGTTATTACAACAATGTTTAGTCACTGTTACATACTGTTACATCTGTAAATGTTCTATTTATAAACAAAATTTTAAAGTTTTAGAAACAGT
The DNA here is from genome assembly GCF_000648675.2 of Cimex lectularius. NCBI lineage: Eukaryota > Metazoa > Arthropoda > Insecta > Hemiptera > Cimicidae > Cimex > Cimex lectularius. Next base: position 3,143 of record NW_019394213.1, read on the forward strand.
AAAAACTTACATGATTCTCAGTAAAAAGATTTCAAATTGTTTGAAAAGTAAAGGTGCAACATGCATCGATTTGTCATCTTTAAATACTATTAATAAGCAATTTTATGATCGAAATATTATTGCTAGTTAATAGAAAAAAAGCAAAAACATTGTCTAAGGATCATTAGAAAAAGCTAAAAGTTTCAAACATAGCAAAAGCCATCGTCAATTCAAAAGCTAGAACGATAAGAAATCATTAAGTTAATTTATAGTACGTAAGATTTTAATCTTATAACAGCTATTATATATTTTTAACTTCAATAATTTTTCTGTATAAAGTTTTAAGAATCGAAACAGAAAGATTCAACAAGGTACACTGAGTTTTCTCTTTCTAATAGTTCCTCGTAAATAACTACTTTTTTAAATAGTTGTAAATGAAAAAAAAAAAACGAGTATTAAAACGATCAGTTCAAGCAGTAAAAAACTTACGTAATTCTTTGCAATATAGTTTCGAGTTGTTTAAAAAAAACTTAGTACAGCTTTTAAACAAGTAGGGAGGATCTGTCGGCATTCCTACTTTCTAATCAATAACTACTGCAAACTTATAATAAAATATTATTATTACAAAAATGCAAATATGAACATACAAAAAATAAGGAAATATTGGCAAAAAGTTTCAAGGAATTTTTTTTAATGGAAACGTAATGAAATAAAAATAATTCGACATATTAAAATGTTCGGTCATTTCATTACTTCCTAGTAAGTAAGAACAACTATTTTTAGTATTTTCAACTTGAAAGTTAAAAACTAAAATCTTTTTTGGAAAAATTATTGTTAATCAGCAGGACAGTAAACCAAGTTAGAGCAAGTTGCCAAGTTAATTCAGTAAATTATTATAAAAGTAATAACATGCTTATTATTGATAATGCACATAAAAATAGTTTATTTTTGTTATTCGTGAATATAAGGTACTACTAATATTTTTTTTAAACTAAAATAAGCGGCAGGAGTTTGTAAGTTACGATTAGCGATTTGCTACTAAATAATGATCACATTAGTATCAAAATAAATAAATAATGTAACTATTTTTAAAAATTACATAAATTAATAGTAAAAACCCAAATAAATTTCAATAAAAAGGGATTTATTATAATTATTACAAAACAAAAACAGAAGGCCGTACGAGCTATTTTTTAGAAAGTGGCTACAACAACTCTATACATAAAAAACTGGTGAATAAACATAAAACAAATTATAATATGCGTTAACTACACGAAGTAATATTGAGAAAAAAAATATGTTTTCAAGTTGATCAAAAATAGAAGATTAGACGGATCAAGTTGCAATGTTTTGTTGTAAACTGCTAGTATTATTTTATTCCATGAACACAATTTGATACAATAATGTTGCTATTTATAAAGAAAACGAGCCATGTAAAAACAAAATTTATTGTTCGACATTCACATAATTACTACATGTAACATTTTGTCGTAATCTTTATACGTTCTAGTAAACAACTACAACAACCATATAATTATATATTATTATAGACAACATTAAAATCAAATATTTTATATAGACAATCAACAAACAAAAACTCAATAAATGAAAAAAATAATAAAAGCGTAAATAATAAAAGTTAATTAAAAAAAGTCAATTCAGAGAGTTGAAAATTTTTTTAAAGTACATCTGCTACTTTCTAAAAAATTACTACAACGGCTTAAAAAAACATTGTAGGTGTTTAATGCAAGAAAAGGAAAACAGGAACAATGAAAATGAGTAAAATTCCAAATCACTATAAGCGAAAAATATTTTTTTAAAAGAAACGTTCATTTCAGCTTTAAACTACAAAGTTTTGTCGTCATTCTCTTATTTTGTTACAATGGCTTAAAAAACAGTATTTCTTTATTAAAATAAAAGGAAAATAAGAAAAATTAGCATGCGATAAAAGCCCAAATCATTGTCCGCAAAAATTAATTGAAAATCACCTTTAATTCTTTTCAATTTGTATAGTTTTGGCGTTCATTTTTATTACTTTCTATCGAATAACGAACAACTTAAAAACATTATTGATATAAAAAGAAAACAGAAAAACAACATAAAAAATATTAAATTTATCAATATATCACATAATTACTAAACATTTTATCATAATTATTATAATTTCTAATTAATAACTACAACAACAATATATTTAATTATTATTATATATATTCAACAACAAAAAAATCTTAACAGTAAAAAACTTAATCAATACTTTTTCTTATTTTAATATAATGGTTTTATGTTCCATAACAGGTCTTTCCAATAAGTTATAACAAATCGTACAACTGCTATTTTCTAGTAAATAACTACAACCTTATTAACAAATTGTAAGCTTCAAAATGCCCATAAATAAAAAACCAGTCTTTCCTGCAAAAACTTTATCGAAAAATAATGCCTGAAAAACACTTTTTTTTTCTTACAAATATTTTCTTAATTTCTAGTACAATTTAATTTACCCTGTGTGCTCACAATACAACGGAGCAAATTGGAAAATATATATTTTTTTACACAAAATATATGTACTCTCCTTTCGTTTTAAAACTATTTCATATTATTATCATTGGTTATGTTTTGACGTTTCAAATTAACATGCGTTATATAATGCTGGACACAGTTGAAAAACTGCACCTCGCTTGTACTAATTATTTAATACTTTTTTTTATTGGCATTCCTTAATTTATTGACAATTTTTAGCTAATATGGCAAATAACCTTAATAAAATAAATGAGAAATATAGCTTTTTATATATAAACAATGCATGGACATAAACTGGAATATTGCTTGAAGGAAAAAACTGCATAATGAAAATTCTCTTTAAAAGCAAGTTTGTAGTTATTTTTTTCGATTTGACTATTGCGTAATGGAGTGTAAATTTTCTCATAAGTGAATTCAATAACAGGCTCATTCATGCCAGGCTGCGAAATTTATGAAGAGCTTTAGTCAGACTTTAAAGATCAAGCTCGGTCATAAAAGCTGAGGGCGTTCAAAGAGGTTTAATTAATGAACGTAATCTCAAGATTCTTTATAAACCGACTATTAATACAAAAGCTCTTTCATGTAATAAATACAATTAGTATAACTAGGATGTTGGAAACTATGGAAATTATGAAGTATGCAATCTCGATTTGGAAAAATAAAAAACCTAAAGGGTAATTTATAAGAAATGAAATCTGTCAAAGCCGAATACAAAAAAGGATGCCGCTAGTATCATCTTATCCGAACCGTTCGTCTTATCACCTTCGAGATATAGGCTGTTCTCTTTCAATATATTATTTTCAACGCATCAAAATTAATCCTGGCTTGAATCCTTACCTGTTTGATCGAAGTAGATCGACGGCGTTAAATTCGAATTTGCGTAATGCCTAGGCTTAGCGCCGACAAATAGCTTAAGTACGAAGCATATAAGCGCAGTCAGGACAGCCAAACCAGTCGCTACGCCGAGAAGCGTCGACATGTCCGTCGCTATCACAACAACATCTGAAGACGAAATATTACAGGCATAAAAATCAACAGCGTTATGTTATTTTGAAAAGTGTTCGATACAGGATTGATAAGAAATTAATGTCGGTTTTTGTATTTAAAAAGGAAAAAACGCTCAATTTTGATTCATGAACGCAGGAAAAACATGTCATGGGAAACAAAAATACTTGATGAATGACCAGTTCATTTTCAAAATATGCTTTACACAACTAAATGTAAAGTCTTAATGTAAGGTATTAGTTGAGGTAAAACAGTCAGGACATAATTTGACATTAAAAAGTGTTAATTTGAAATTAGAAAAAAGGCCAAATTGAAGTTAAAAAATGCTAATTTGGAATGTAATTGAATTTAGAAAAGTTATTTTGACAAAAGTCTATCTGATATCTTTTTTATTGCTTTAAAAAAAGGGTTAATTTGAAATTAAAAAGGCCTACTTTGAAGTTAAAAAGAATTGATGTAATGTTAAAAATCCACTAGTTTTCGTGAATTAATTAAAGTTTTTAGTTGAGATAAAAAAGTCAGTGTCACGAGGGGGATTCGAACCCACGACCTTCGGCTAAATACGACGCCGCTCTACCACTTGAGCTATCGTGATCCACTCGGACACCAACTTCCCATCTCAACCCTCCTTTCGAATTTTCCCTCCTTTTTGCCATTTTTCAATCTCAACCAATACCTTACATAAAGGATTAATTAATTCAAAGAAGTTATTAGGTCAATCGGACCACGAAATCTAATGGAGTAAATGCAAAGTGTTGACTGACTGAATAAACAGAAACCTGAAAATGTACAGTGAATTCGCTGTATTGACAGTGAAATATTTTTGTTATATTACGAAATGTTTTGTAATTGAGAAAAACCAATCATTTGTATACAAGACGCGTTAAAACGGTTCCAGAATGATAATAATAAATATTACAAATTTACAATTAATTTTGCCGTTTTAACAACGAAATCTTTTATAACTGACGAGAGCCAATAAATCACGCCACTTTTACCACCTTCAACGTTTTGTGGCTGAAGATATTGCAGACTAAAAATGAAGAAGGTGACAAATATTTCTCACAGTTTTTGCTACATCACAACAAAAATTTCCATGGCAGAATAAATAATTCATTTTGTTTAGATTTGCATCTCATCCATTACAGTTCGTGGCCTGTTGACCAATTAACTTTTTTCAATTAATTAATCTTTATGAAAGGTATTGGTATAAAGATTAATTAATTGAGAAAAGTTAATTGGTCAATCGGACCACGAACTGTAATGGATTTAATAATTAAACTGAAGTATATCTTCACGAAAGATCTCCGTGACCATTTCATTTGTCGCCGAGAATCAAATAGATTACACGACATTTGAAAAATGGCAAAAAGGAGGGAAAATTCGAAAGGTTGGGTTGAGATGGGAGGTTGGTGCCCGAGTGGATTGAAGTCACTACAGCTCAAGTGGTAAAACAGCGGCGTAATTAGCCGAAGATCGTGGGTTCGAATCCCGCTCGTGACACTGACTTTTTTTATCTCAACCAAGCTAATGGATTTCAAGTAATATTTTCTTCTGGCCTTGTTTTGCGATTGATTGGTTTTCCTCAATTATAAAATAATTCGTTGATACGACAAAATTTGTTGCCAAATGTGACGATTATTGCTTTTTAACTATGTAGTCATCTAGATCAAAAAATTAAATACAGACATCGATAAAAGGGGTATAAATTAATTTTCCTACAGTTCAAAATATTTCGTTGCGGCAAAAACAATTTTTTAATATTTGCTACCTTCTGCTCTGTCCATGTGTCATCTTGACCTATATTCCCAAGTCGATCCCTTTCCAAATGAAGCCAGTGGTAAAAGTGGCCTGTACGAAAATTGAGTGATTCTCTTCTATTATTGAATATTTCGTTGGTTACACGGCAAAATTTGTTTGATTGCTTTCCGCCTGTTTCATATTAGTCACATTTTTTCTGACTCGAATAAATAATTACAAAATGCAGGAGGTAGACAAGAGAACCAGTACGAGAATTGTAATTCTTCAATTATAAAATATTTCGTTGGTTATGAGGAACTTTTTGTCGCTATATTTGCCGCTTACAGCTTTCTATGTATACAAAAATAACTATACAAAAAAGTAGAATGAATTTATTTTGTGCATATCATGCGGAAAAACGTTTCTAACATTGGCCACCTTTTGGATTCCACTTATGTAATCAATGCTTACACGTTGGTGGAAAAAAAATCTGTATGAGAATTGATTGGTTTTTATAATTTACAAAATATTTCATTGGTAACGAGGCAAAATTTGTTGCAAATTCAAAATATTTCATTGGCTATGAGGCAACTTTTGTTGTTATAGTTGCCAATTACTGCTTTCTTACCGTGCAGAAAGTGATATGAATTAATTCTTCTATCATCCAAAATATTTCGTCGTGATGAGGCAATACGTATATTTTCCGTTTTCTGATTTCCTCTTATATAATCCTTCTCAGCCTATTTTCCCTGTTCTTAAAACATATTTTGTCCGTTATTCGGCAAAATTTGTTGCAATATTTGCAGCCTGAAGCTTCGTAATCAAGATTAAATGCAAACCTTTATGAAAAGTATTGGTTGAGAGAAAAAGACAGCGACACGAGCCGAATTCCGCTTCTCGTTACCAACGAAATATTTTGTATATTATAAAAACCAATCAATTATCAACCAATCATACAGATTTTGTTTTCCACCAACGTGTAAGCATTGATTACATAAGTGGAATCCAAAAGGTGGCCAATCTTAGAAACGTTTTTCCGCATGATATGCACAAAATAAATTCATTCTACTTTTTTGTTTAGCTGTTTTTGTATACATAGAAAGCTGTAAGCGGCAAATATGGCGACCAAAATTTCCTCATAACCAACGAAATATTTTATAATTGAAGAATTACAATTCTCGTACTGGTTCTCTTGTCTACCTCCTGCATTTTGTAATTATTCATTCAAGTCAGAAAAAATGTGACTAATATGAAACAGGCGGAAAGCAATCAAACAAATTTTGCCGTGTAACCAACGAAATATTCAATAATAGAAGAGAATCACTCAATTTTCGTACAGGCCACTTTTACCACTGGCTTCATTTGGAAAGGGATCGACTTGGGAATATAGGTCAAGATGACACATGGACAGAGCAGAAGGTAGCAAATATTAAAAAATTGTTTTTGCCGCAACGAAATATTTTGAACTGTAGGAAAATTAATTTATACCCCTTTTATCGATGTCTGTATTTAATTTTTTGATCTAGATGACTACATAGTTAAAAAGAAATAATCGGCACATTTGGCAACAAATTTTGTCGTATCAACGAATTATTTTATAATTGAGGAAAACCAATCAATCGCAAAACAAGGCCAGAAGAAAATATTACTTGAAATCCATTAGCTTTCGTGGTCCAATTGACCAAATAACATCTTTCAATTAATTGATCTGTATGTAAGGTATTGGTTGAGATAAAAAAGTCAGTGTCACGAGCGGGATTCGAACCCACGACCTTCGGGGTGGATCGAAGTCGCGATAGCTGAAATGATAGCAGCGGCGTATTTAGCCGAAGGTAGTAGGTTCGAATCCCGCTCGTGACAGTCACTTTTTTATCTCAACCAATTCCTTACATAAAGATTAATGAATTGAATTACTTGAAATGAAATACGACGGACAAAGCAAATGAGGCGAGGCAGACAGGATCATAGGAAATACCAACACTTAATGTATTTTTCTAAAAAAGAAATGAAAATGACAACATAATTAAAAAGCCGACATTACTTTCTGATCATCTTGATAGAAAATGCATATTGCAAAGAAGATCCTGACTGTAACATTAAGCACAAAATATCTATTAAAAATAGCGTAAATCTTTAACATAAAAATAATCGTTGAAAACAGAAATTTCCAATTTAATCAACTAATTGTCTTTAAATATGATTTAGCATTGATTGATTTGTTTGTTTGAAGAAGTTTTCAAGGCTCACCTTCTGAGCAGAAAACCCTCTTGGGCTTGGGTATAGTCACGGTGTGGAAGCCTGATTTACACTGACAGATGGCATTGTGCCTAATTTGCACACAGTCTGCGTTTTGATCGGTGAAAAGACACGTTTCCAGGTATAAACATTGATCTCCCAATTTTACAGCTGTTAACATAAAACACCCTTGTAACAACATGACACAATATATTCTAGTCATTTTTTTCTTTCTTTTTTTTAATACGTACGTTTGGCACAGCCGGTGTACAGGTCGAGGCGAACTGGATACCCTGGTTTGCAATCGCACCTTTTCGAATCTGCCTTACAAACGACGTTTATCAGGTCTGGATTGCAACTGTCTGTACAAAGTGCTCCAAGATGTGTACCGAGAGCTAAAATAAAAAAATTGTTAACTGAAAATAGTTTTAGTAAAAATATTCTTCTATTGATAAACTGGTTCGAGATTAGAATACAAAAAGTTATGTATTTCATGTTATACAAAAAAACATAACGTCAAACTATCACTTGGGTTAAACCGTCACATCACTAACCTTGTTTACATATTTTTGCCATTTAAAATTCCACGGGCTGTGCCGGGATTCGAACCCAGAACCGCTAGCGTGGCAAATATTCAACCACTAGGCACCGCGGTCCGCCCAAAGAATATTGTGATGATAAGAGATGTAAATATCAATTAATAAGATTTTTAGAGAGTTTCATTAGTTAATCGTTAGTCATGAGCCATTTTATAGGGTTTTTTAGAGGAAGGAACTATGGATGAGCCGGGAGTGACCAGTTCCAAGCCGGATTACAACTGTTTATTATTTCAGGAAGGTCTTGAGAAGGATATTCTGTATTTATTTTTTAGCTATTTTTATTTTTTTTTAACTATAAGGAGTTTATTTCCTGTCCAGGCACCATATTCCCCTATGCTTGTGAGCTGCCTTGAAGTAACAAGGGAGGAGCATAACTTTAGGCGGCCTCTTTTGCCATTTTGTCTGCCTTGGCCAGGAATCCATTTGTAAAATATTTTGACATAGTTTCTATATAAACTAAATTTAATAAGAATTTAAGATGTTATTTACTGTGGTGAGAACTGGAAGAGATTAGAAACGTATTATTAAGGTGGCACGGATGACAGGAATCGGCCAGGAGTAAAACTTTTGACTTTTATTCTTGAAAATATTTTTCAGAAGTTGGTGTCCCTAATTTTCTCCAGCTCAGTGCTAAATTGGTTTGTGTCTTACCTGTCGGGACGGAAACAGATGACTATCGGAAAACAAAATTAGATCTCGTGGTTGCAAGTAAATTGGAGTGTCCCTCAGGGATCAGCGCTGAGCACCCTTCTTTACTTTCTATACCTTTATGATTTACCACATAAAATAATTCCTTGCATCTTAACTTTGCTGCTGCTTTCAAATTGACGTGCAATGCTCAAATTTTGACAATGAAAAATCCATTAGATTAATGAGGATGTTGAGAAGATAGGGGCTGGTTGTAATAAACTAAACCTTAATGACAATAAAGGCTCAAATTCTACCCAATCTGTAAATACAAAGCATCCTTTTTCCAAAATTCTTTCCTAATCACTGCATGAAAAAATGATTTTAAAAAATTGCTCATATGTGTCAAAATTGGAAAATAACTGTTGACAAAAATCTAGTGTTTGTGATAGCTTTAAAAAGAATCAGTACTCTTACTTTTCTGCTGATTCTCTGAGTATATTTTGTTTTATTCTTTTCCTTAAAAATGAAGACTTAATTTTTTTAAATTTCTATTAAATAAGAGTTGCTATTATTTATTTAATTTTATATATTTTTACATAAACAAAGGCAAAATTAGTGACCACCCTTACTTTTCTGTTGATTCTCTGAGTATATTTTGTTTTATTCTTTTACTTAAGAATGAAGACTTAATTTTTTTTTAATTTCTATTAAATAAGAGTTGCTATTATTTATTAAATTTTATATATTTTTACATAAACGAAGGCAAAATTAGTGACCACCCTTACTTTTCTGTTGATTCTCTGAGTATATTTTGTTTTATTCTTTTCCTTAAGAATGAAGAGTTAATTTTTTTTTAATTTCTATTAAATAAGAGTTGCTATTATTTATTTAATTTTATATATTTTTACATAAACAAAGGCAAAATTAGTGACCACCCTTACTTTTCTGTTGATTCTCTGAGTATATTTTGTTTTATTCTTTTCCTTAAGAATGAAGACTTAATTTTTTTTTAATTTCTATTAAATAAGAGTTGCTATTATTTGTTTAATTTTATATATTTTTACATAAACAAAGGCAAAATCAGTGGCCGCCCTTAATATATTTAATTATCTCTTAAACAACTCCTCCATTATCTTACAACAAATTTGGACAGTTTTAAAGGATTAGAGATAAACAAAATACAGATTATGTTTACAATCGGATTTTGTAAATAAATCTTTGAATAGTCACTCCCTTCTTTGCTTGGTTTTCTGTAAAGCTCCCCCCCCCCCAACGTTCCGGTGGTTTGATTTTTTTAACTTGTACGACTTTTTAAGCTTCAAATTTGTTTGAGTGATGGTTTTAAGAGATTCAGATTTAGCTAGAATCGACCCTGAATCAGACTAATCAGTGAATGTGTAGATGTTTATTTGTGTAAACTTTGATTGAGGAATATCGAATACCATCGAATACTTCATGGAGTGGTGCATCGATAAAAAAGAGTGTCTTTATAAGCGAAAAAGTGTGTTGAACTCCAGCCTCGATGGCGCAATGTCAATCGACCTTCAAGTAGTCTAGTATGCATATGTGTTCAGTTCTAAGTAACAAAGAATGTATTTAAGAATGAATGATAGAATGATTTAGGTTACTAAATGTCTAAAATGACATTGTTGTTGGCAGCCCCTTGAGCCGTCGATGGTGACACGGATAAGACCAAAGATAAGTCTAACCCCGGATTACTAAGAAACCATAGTGGGTAATTCATATAGGTTGAATTATGCACGCTGATTCCGAGCTTATATAAATCAATTTACACAATGGTTTCCAAGGAACCACTTTGTGTACTTTCATGTTTGAACTTGTCCCTCGTTCATTTATATTTCAAAGTGAACAAGAGGGAAAGCGATACGGTCTATATTTTACGATCGCGAACTTCTGTTGGAGTAATCGAAACTTTGGTCATTAGCCTGCCACATCAATTATGTCGAGTTGGGCGTCGAGCGGAAAGGAGCGAGGTTACATTTTACATGTTATATATGTTTTTTTTACCTCTTTCAGCAGCTTGTTGGACAATTTCTGCAATTTTAAACTGGAGGCCACGCTATCTGGGCAGATAAGAGAATCACGAGGAAACGTGACGACATGGACTGAAACATCTTCTAATACCTCACTTTTACGCTCACATACGAATTGATTTGTTTTACAGATGACAAAAAAATTAATATCCCAAAAAATTAAGAAGAAGAAGAAAAGGCACAAGAAAAGAGAAAAATTTCGTCATAATTTTCCAAAATTGATAGACTTTTTATTGATCGATAAAATTGATATTTTCTACTGTGCTAATTTTCTTTAATTCTAATGCATATAATTAGTATATTTTAATAAAAATATAGTAGTTTATAAATAAAACAACAGTGTCTATTTCGTCGTCATCCGATTTTTTAACGTTCAAATAACCTTGAATGACTAAGACTAGCTGCTGAATAACCGAGGAAAAATTTATTGATAAATTATAGAAAAACACGTCATATATTTATTTGTACAAATATAAAGGGTGTCCCGCGAACAGACGTCAATACTTCAGAAGGTTATCCTAAATGTCAAATTGGTTTAAAAAATCTCGATTGTCCAAAGTCTGATTCACAATTGTATTCGAGATATTTAACGTTTCAAGTTACTTCGACCTTTCACAACTTTATACTGTTAATTTACCTGTATTTAATAAAACATTAGTCCTACCCTAAATTTGATTACACCAGTGAAAAGTCGATTAAAAACTCTATGAGATTAATTTATTATTTTTTTGATTATAACCTTAAGCAAGCAAAACACAAAAATCACTTAAACTATTACGTGTTTACAAATTTCTGGTCTAAATTTTAAATAAGATTTTTTCGATTCTGTAAATATGAAAAGTTGCCCCGACACTGCTGTCAAAACTTGTACTTTATTTCTAAATTTCATTAATGTAAAAATAACTTTCAATCTCTAAAATTTTGATATTTTTGTTGCAATCGGTTAAAAAATTTATTAAATTTTTTATTAAAAATAATATAAATTTTAATTAATTAATAATTAACGTTTTTGCTGTTCATTTTTGAAAACCATTATTTGTATTGCACGTTATTGAACATATATTGCAGCATGGAACTTTATTTTTAACAAAACGTTTTCGACCTCATGACGAGTCCTCTTCAGTGTTACACATTGTTGGGAAATCCACTGGATAGGCAATGGTAAATTAAAACTGAAGAGGACTCATGTCATGAGGTCAAAAATATTTTGTAAAAAAATAAAATTCCACATATGTTCAATAATCTACAGTACAAATAATAAAGAATTTGTGAACGTAATACAAAGTATATAAAAAGATTCTTTGTTACAAAATTGAAGATAAATAGAAAATCTTCAAAAAATTCAATTAAATGATCAAACTTACCCCCTTTTTTGGTTTGCAATCTTAAATAGGGGGGTTAAAGGTTTAATTCGATTTATTTTAACTGTTTCTTTTTCTTTATTTATTTTTTTCTTATTTTCTTTAAGTATCGTAATCAAAAATTCAAACTTTTAGTTAGAAAATTCTACTTAAACTTTAACAAAATCTTTAGAAACTCAAAAAGGATTTTATTCTAAGTAATTTTATTTTATTTTATGTCTTTTTTTACTTTAGATCATTTAAAAATAACTGAATATCATAGTTTTTTTAATGCTTTATCGATTGGGACTAGTAGAATTAATATTTTTTGGGATACGAGGGACATTATGGAATAAAGTTGTGAAAGATTGAAGTAACCTAAAAAGTGAAATATCTCGAATAAAATTGAGAAAATTAACTAAACAAAACAAACCCAATGGTACAAAATTGAACATAAGAAAATACAAATGTCCTAAATTTTCACCTTCTTGAATAATGCAAGTCGGACATTGGTTATTTCACTGGAGTTTTTTTTATTTTGTTCGCTTAAGTTTACAATAAAAGATATATAAAAATGTATTTTTATGATTCCAATGCTCTTTTATAGATATAATCAAATTTACCATCGGTTTAATATTTTATCAGAAACGAGGAACGGAATAAAGTTATTAAAGGTAGAAATTACCTGAAAAGTGAAATATCTCGAATAAATTGAGAAGCAGTCCTTGGGCAATCACACTTTTTACCTCATTAAAAGATAATTCTTACTCACAGTTTATGATGAAAGAACTATCTTTTAAAAAGGTGAATAGAAATACTCATCCCACCTTCATCATTTCTAACAAAACTTTTTTTTTGTCCAATTTGACGTTTAGGATAACCTCCGAAAGTACTGAAGTCTGTTCAAAGGACACTCTATACAGAGTGTCCTTTTTAGATGGCCCCCTGAATTTCTCTTGAACCAATGACGCTATTAAAAAAGAAATACGTGTTTAATATTTTTAGTCTAGTTTCAAATTTTTACCTTTTTTGGAAGAAAAATGATATAGGGTACCTCAGGCCCAGTTCAAGTGGTTAGAACAGCGGCGTATTGACCCTAAGGTCGTGGGTTCGGATCCCGCTCGTGACACTAACTTTTTCTTTTCAACCATAACCTTACATAAAAAGATTAATTGATTGAAAGAATTAATTTGGTCAATCAGACCACTAAATATAATGGATTTTATTGTATGTTCGCGAAAATCCGAATTCCTTTCTCAAAAATGTTGGAGGGTTTTAGGTTTTTCAAAAAATAAAATTAGAGAAGTTCTCCGGACTTACAATTTTAAACCGTATGGCTCTCATCTTGTCCAGGGACTCTGATTATGACAGACGTCTAACGTTCTTTGCACATATGCCGATTTGAGAGGCTGAAGAAAACTTTCTTCCATTCATCCTATCCTAGGTGAATCCAAGTTCACCTATAATGAAATATTAAACTGTTGGAATGTACGAACGTGGGCAGAGGAAAATTTGAGAATTTGATACTTTTGTCATCATGAGGTGGTTCACGGTATCAACGTTTGGTGTGGATCTCTCGGAAATAAATTAATTGGGCCATACTTCTACGAAAACAATTTAAATAGTGCTCAGTTTCTCAATTTTTTGAGGGGTTTAACCAACACTATTGATGATGTTCCTCTGCAACAACGACAAAGAATGATTCTCCAGGAACCATGGACAGTTTTGCTTAGATATCAGGCAACTGACGGAAGCTGGAAAACAATTGGCTTTGCTTTGGGTGAAAACACATGTAGGAATCCAAGGCAATGAAAAACCGGCTGGCCAAAGAAGCTGCTGATGACAGTCAAATACCAATAGAATATAATAAATAGCCTTCATCCCAGTTAAAAAAATGCCTCTTCAAAAATGCCCTTACAAAATGGGATCTTGCATGGAGAATGTCAACCAAAGGAGAAGAGAAGAAAAAGTTTTTTTCAAAAGGTACAGGACAGGTGAGGATTGACACTCAATATAACGGCCAAGCTGACGGAGACTCTCACTGGACATAGGCCCAACCTGAAATATTTGTATAGAGTAGGAGTGACAACATCGACGGCGTGCGTTTGCGGCAGTCAGGTTCACGGCGTGGATCTCTTGTTCCACTGCCCAGTGCTGGATGGAAAGAGATCAAATTTGATACGACACCTCCTGCTGAATAGATCGGACTGGCCGTGACCTCGAAGAAACTTCCTCAGTGTAAACAAAGTAACAGTGTTTGAATAATTGGTTAAAAATTGTAACTTGCGGGAAATAAACAATACATAATCATAATTAATATTAAATTAAATTTCATAAAAAATATATATAATATATATAAACGTCAATAATGTAAATGTATCTACATTACATGTAATACAGTAGTGGTTCATGTAGAAAATGAATGAATAAATAAAATAAAATAAAATAAATGATTCTCCAGCTTGATGGATGCCCGGCACACAATTCTTTGCAGGTGAGGCGTTATTTGACCGTTACTTCCAGGATAGGTGGATAGGACCTCATGGCCCGATCTGTTAGCCTCCTCGATAACCCGATTTAATTCCACGTGACTATTTTATGTGGGGCCATTTAAAAAACAGTGTCTAAGCCAATCATAACATGGTAACTTCAGCTGAAGAACTGCGGCAAAGGATAGAATATGTTTATCAATCCTTCTCCCCGACTCTACTGCCCGAGCACCGGTGAAGATTGGTTAAAAAGAGCAAATCTTTTGGGTCTTTACGCAAGGGAGGCAGTTCGAAAATGAAATGTGATTAATAAATGGCAAACCAAATGACGGTAGTTTGTCTTCAAACTTTTTCCCATAACGTTGTCGTTTTTCGATCAATTTAAAATCCGATTGCACCATTGTATTCAGACTAAAACATCCTTTAAAATTATGTCTCAGCATGTCGAGGGTCGTATATGAAATTTTAATGTTTAACTTGGTCTGAGGTACCTTGCATATTTATTTAGAAATCGTGAGATGCTGTCTGGTGTGATGTAGGTTTCGGAAAAACATTTTCTTTATCGTGCCAACGTTTCGATCTTTATTGAGATCATCTTCAGGGCCTGGGATTTACAAACATTGTTTACATATAACAATTACATTTTGGATGTGGAAAAGTGAATTTATACAATGCAAAATATAGTTTTTATATATTTTGTATTGTATAAATTCACTTTTCTACATCAAAAATGTAATTGTTGTATGTAAACAATGTTTGTAAATCTCAGGCCCTGAAGATGATCTCAATAAAGATCGAAACGTTGGCACGATAAAGAAAATGTTTTTCTGAAACCTACATCACACCAGACCGCATCTCACGATTTCTAAATAAATATCGATTAACGATCATTAATTACCACACACGTACCTTGCATAATTTTTCTCCAAAAAAGGTGAATATTTGAAATTAGTCTAAAAAATATTAAACACAAACAATATTGATAGCGTCATTGGTTCAAGACAAAATTCAGCTGGGCCATCTAAAAAAGGACGCCCTTTTATATTAAACCGACGTTGTGATATGAGAACAAATTTTCCTATTATAATCCCTTTCTGACTTTAAATATCTATAATAACCTTATTATCTAGATAATATTGTGTGACATAGTCATAGCGTTTTCCGTACAATAAATGAAATGAATCCACAGTAAACTGTCTAGTTTAAAAGCGTTTTACAAAGAATTCGTCCATGACGCACAACCGTATAAAATCGAACTTAGTAATTTGCGAGACGTCCGGCGGACAAAGCTGTTACTCCGTCGGACGGTACTTTCCTCCACACCCGCCCTGCGAGAAGATATGCGTGACTCTTGTTTTGATAAGGGATCAGCTACATCTGTCTTGTAAAGGGCGAGCTTATCTTTCCACTTGCCTGCCTTGATTTATATCCCATTGAGAATAATTTGCCGATTATGAGCATGTTGCGGTTTTAGTAACGTCTATACATATGTGTAAAAAAACAATAATTTAAGTGTTTTATAAAAAAACCAATCGACGCATTTCTTTAAGATTTTATTGAAATACAAGATTAAGGGAAAAGAGAAAAGTGAATCGCAATACAGCAGAGTTTTAGTTAGGATGTGGGGATCAGCAGATTCTTTCCTTCAGTGATCGATGAAGCTGAATTACTTTAGGATGTAAGCCTGGATTTGTATTCCACCACACACGGATTATAGTCCACAATTTGCGCTTCAAGTAGTAGCACATTAATCTTATATTTTACCACACTTGGTGTATTGAATATTGATGGTTTGTTATGAGGCTATGGTCTGAAAAGTAAAATGTCTCCTGTTTATCCGGTTTTAGTCAATAATTCTCGATGCGAAAAGAGGCAGTGCCTCGCCCTGTCTATCCTTAACGTCGCACCTTGTTTTTGTTACTCACCCTCTCTTACTTGCTAAATCTCCCCTCCTCACTCTCTCCTCTTCTATCTATATTTATCTCTCTACATCTCTCTCTCTCTCTCTCTCTCTCTCTCTCTCTCTCTCTCTCTCTCTCTCTCTTTCTGTCACTCGATCTATCTCTCCTCTCCCTTTTTCTATCCCACCCTCCCTCGCTATTCTACTCTCGTTTCTTTCCACTCCTATCTACGCGCGCGTGTGCGCTTGCGTACGTATGATGAAGGAATATATATCTTCACCATTTTAAAACTTTAAGCAAAGTATATTACAGTTTACTGTTGACTAAGTACAATTAATTGTTTATTCAATTTTTTCAGATGAGTAACTCCACCCGGGACGTCGTTCTCCAGGCAATATTGAACATGACATGACAGAAAATAAAAAACCCACGATTGTGCTATTGTCGTTGCTTAAGCAATCAATAATGGCAACATTCTCAGTCATGCAAGAACAGCCGGAAGAGGTTGAGACGAGAAATAAATGGAATTCCTAATAGTCTCTTTGTCACCGCGCATTTCATTACAATACCGTGGCAAAAGCGCTGTTTGCGCCAAGAAATAAATAAAATGTATTGCATTTCCGTCAAAGTGTCTTTGACCTGTCGTGATTATATATTTAACAATAATAGATATAAATTTATTTATAAGTAAATATAATAAAATTTTTGAGAGATCGTTGATTTTTTTATGCAAGCATATTAAATTTAAGGCGATTTTTCTAAAAACTATATTTGTTAAACAGCCTTTTCCTTGAAATAGATCAAACCAATTTCCCGTATTTAATAAATCATTAATGTTTTTTATATAGCAGAAACACCAGACTTGAGTAAATTTCAACGTTTTCCTTTGGTGCTATGTAAATATTATGCATATTGATTATACTGCGGGACTTCTAAAACCATCCGCATATCTATAAATATGATTATGTAAATACCTCTCCTGGCATTAATTTATAATTGGACAAGCCATTTTCTTTAGCAGTAATTTCTTTATGTAGCGTTTTAAAAGCGTAAAGTTTAGATGTAAGCTTATATTCTGAAACAGACTTGTAATGAATGATTTAAAGAAATCCCCCAAGGGAAAATATTCTTTACAACTCGACACCTATTACACAGGTACATTTATAACCTACAAAGGCGACAATAACAAAACTCGTCTCAAATCAAACGTGGAGACAAGATAAGAGTAACAGACGTGATAAACTGTAGGTCGTTTCAGTCTATGTCATGCCGTTGCAATTTCACAATTCGACACAACCTTCTCATTTAAACGCAAAAGTAGAAGAACAGAGATGAAACTGAAGTTGAGAATGTCCAATGACTAATATATCACATACATAATTTTAAAACGTAGGAATGAATTTTATTTTATATTATCATAAAAATTAACTATGTGATATATTAAAAATTAAGCATATCATGAAGATTCATAACAACAATGTCTATTTAAGAACAAATGTATTAATTTATTATAACTTATCAACATGATCAAGTCCAACTTTATACTCAACTGAATATTTTAAATTAATGAAATGGGTATTTATTGATATATATATATATATATATATATATATAAAATGAAAAATATAGGCCTACAACTATCTCATTTAAACGAAAAAGTAGAAGAATAGAAATGAAACTGAAGTTGAGAATACCCACCGACGAAGATATCGCACAAACAATTTTAACACATTAAGAATGCATTGTATTTTCTATTATCATAAAAATTAACTATCTGATATATTAAAAATTATGCGTATTATGCAATGAAAAATTATATCACAATGTATATATTCAAGAACAAATGTATTAACATACTTATCAACATGATCAAGTCTAACTTTATAATAAACAATTGATAAAAATTTTTAGTTGAGATAAAAAAGTCAATGGCACGAGCGGGATTCGAACCCACGATCTTCGGCTAGATACGCCGCTGCTCTACCACTTGAGCTATCGTGACCTCGATCCACTCAGACAACTTCCCAATTCAACCCCACCTTCTGAATTTTCCCTCCTTTTTGGCATTTTATCTCAACTAAAAACCTTAATTAATTGTAATATGAAGTCTTTTCGGAGGATCTACAGGGCCTGAAGATGACAGTATAAAACTATCGAAAGCTCGGCGAAAACCGAAAGGAAGTTTTCTCTGTGTTTGACCTCTTCCGTAGATCCTCCGAAAAGACTTCATATTACAATTAATTAAGGTTTTTAGTTGAGATAAAATGGCAAAAAGGAGGGAAAATTCAGAAGGTCATGTTTCCAGCAGGTCAAGCGTACCACGAAATTAGTGAATTTATAATAAACTGAATTTTTTAAAAGTATGAAATGCGTATTTATTGAAATATACATATTTTAAATGAAAAATATAAGTCCACAACACTTCGGATCCGTTAATTGTAATCCGCTTTCCGCAACAAGTTCATCTGCGGTGCCACGAGACGTTAAACGGTTCAACACAGTGTTGATCCAAAATATTTACACTGGAAAGTTTCGGAAACCTCCGACCATTTGAGAACAATTGAATTGTCAGAAATTCCTTTTTGAGGACTAACGTGTTGTATTTTAAAATGCCAAATTCAATATAAATTGAGTACTTATAGAGAGAGAGAGAGAGAGAGAGAGAGAGAGAGAGAGAGAGAAATGATAATTTTACCAATTTTTATTAGTTTAATTTGATTTATTTTTAGTGGCGTCATTTCAACATTATCCAAGCCTCAGTTTATGTAAGTTGGTTAATTATTTTTTTGGATAGGGGGTGGGTCTAAAATTCCAGTGGCGACGGTGGGAATCGAATCTACGACCACGTGGTTTAGGAGCCGAGAGTCTGACCCCCTTTGGTTAGTTGTCTTAGTCTTCTGTTAAGTTTTGTCTATTGAGTCTTGGGCGGGAGTTTTCATCAATCTGTTGTCTGTGTATAGTCCTAAGTATTTGGCTTAAGTGGAAGTTTGTAGCTCCTTGATTTTGAACAGTGTGTGGCATAAAAGGTAAATTTCCCTCATTCAGTCTCGTCCTCCATTTTTTGTACCAATTTTGATAAGATAAAGGTGTTCTTGGTTGTTGGAGATTGTTTGGATAGGATTCGGGTTAAAAGATAAAATTGCGGTGATAATAATTGTATACATAAGAAAGTCAATAATATAAATGGTACGATGAGACCAAGAATGTCCCCTTGTGTGATGTATCAGTCTGATATCACGTACTCGCCGTTTTTACCAGGTTCCAGACAGTACAATTGTTTCCGTAATTGGGTGATGAGGGTACTAGGAAGCGGGGTTTGTGCTCCCTAGGCACTGCAGCCTTCTGACGCATTGTACCTTCCTAGTTCTCTATTTCAGAGCAATCGACACAATCCTTCTTCTAAGAAGCATTGGTTATTGACTGTTCCTGCTACAATTTCATTCTCTATGTTATTTCCGTATGCTAGGTTATGTCTCTATTGAGCCGTTGCTTAGCATTCGAATGTGATATGGGTGGCTGTTTCTTCCTCCTCATTATATAATATGCAAATGAGTTCATCATTACATATGCCCATGTTTTGTAGTTTTTTTCTCAGATGCCAGTGACCGGTTAATAGTCCTATCAATCCTCTGAATCTCGCCCCCTCCAACTGGAGCAGTAAGTTTGCCAGTCTTGGTGAGGGTTGTTTTAGCATAAGTTTACTGTGTCTAGCACCGCTACAGTTTACCCACTTCTCCTTTGGCAGATCCTTTTTATTTGGATCCATTCTGTGTTGGAGGATTCTGTATTTGGTTTTGGTTATCCCAAGTTCGAGGCCTATGTTTAGTCTAGCAGATCCTTCTTTGGCTCTGCTTTTTCGTTACCTACAATTCCTTTGTGCCCTGGCACCCAAGATATTATTAAGCTGTTGTTTACCCCACAATTTTTTTTTAATTTAGACAAAATATTAACCTGTAGAAAGTCTGTCCGTCAAAGGTCGATTTACTACACAAATCAATTTTTCCGAAAAAGTTCAGTGCGCAAAAATTAGTCCTTGCGCTCATTTTCGGACATATTAATTTCCGATACTTGAAAGTATGCATTTTAGCTTTTGAGATTCCTTGGTACAGCGTATTTTATTGCTCAGCTATTTGTGTCAATTTGTTGTGATTTTTTATGGCAGCATGAGAAAAATGTTTGCAAGGTAGGCAAAATGCTATGTTTTAAGCATGCGCCCTTTATTGCCACAGTTTTTAAAGATTTTTGATGCATTCACTGACTAATTTTGATGTGATTAGTTTTCAGGCTAATGCTTTAATTGCTTAAAGCTATCAGATCTTATGAGGATTGTTTTGCCAGTGTGATCTTATTAGATTTTCTAGGGCACAAGCATTGATGGCATGTGTTTCTGCTTGAAATACAGAAGTGTACTTCCCTAATGAGTTTGGATACTCATTTGATTTCCGTCGTTTCGTTTTGGATCCATTTGTACACCATATCATTGTATCTGATGCTCTCCTGAGTTTTCCCTCTCCTTTATAGACAGTTGAGAATTTATAGGATGTTGTAAATAACGTTTCCAGGATCATATCAGTCCCCATTTCTACGAATGGGTGGCTGATTTTGTTAATTATGGTTGTGTACCCGAATTTTAGGTTCAATTAGGGAAGTTTAGTTCCCATCCAATTTGATTATTTTTGGAGCCTAAGCAAGCTTTTCCTAGTTCCTCTTTGTATGAATAATTCCAGTGGATTGGCAGAGTTTCTAGTGCGTTTGAAGGGGTTGTACTCATTGCCCCTGGGATACACAGGTTTGCTAATCTTTCTAAGCTGCCTAGTGCTTGGATAATTACTTTCTCCGTAATTTGAACTAAATTGGTAAAAATCAAATAAAAATCTCGTGTATATTCTATACACTCGGGGTTAATAAAAATTGTATATCTGTTTCGGAAGTTTACAATATTTTGTCGCATTTCCTTGTCGTTCTCCCAGCGGTAAAGTTTCACAAAGAGTAACCTTTTTCTCTTGAGTCGTTAACGAAACATCAGACCTCGCGATTTCTATTCTTCTGATTTCACTTTGTAAGTTCCAATTAGTAAGACGAGTTTGGAAATGGTATTTGTTATAATAAAGTTTTGCTCTTAAGAAGATTTGTAATTCATTCAAATCTATTCAATTAAGAACTGAGGAATATTTCAAAACAGTAGCTACAGACAGATAGATAGCTTTAGGATCTTTCAACTCCATTTGCTTTCTTTGCAATTTGTATTTATGTGGGTTGAGATGGAAACAGCTTTCTATAAAATGGACGGTTTCGTTCTCGATAAGATCAATTCAGTGAAATGCCTCTATTATTCGACTTTTCTTTGGTTTGGCTGCCAAATGATTGTGTTTTTAAACAAACAAAAATGACTTTTTATACACTTTCAAACAAATGATTCGTTGAGTATTAGCGCTTTGAAAAAAAAAAAGATCTTTAATGTTGCCACGACCTCCTCGTCTCCCTTTTACGAGACGGTGGAAAAGAAGATGCGGTACACGAAGATTAAGGATTAATTAAATTGTTAAAATTAAAATTAGTTCTATATTGTTAGAAAAAAATATTATAAATGGTGAGAAAAAGATATTTACAAAGGATGCAGTCTTTTTGCCGGCGGCCTTGGAGGGTTTCTAGGCAGCGGACTTCTTAGGCTTAGTTGGGCTAGCTTTGAGCTTCTTCGGCTTGGGCTTAGCCGGAGACTTTGCTTTGGTGGCTTTGGTTTTCTTGGCAACGGGCTTCTTCTTAGGTGTAGTCGCAGTCTTCGCTTTTTTGGGCGACTTTTTTTGCCGCAGGTTTCTTCACCGGCTTGTCCTTGCTGGGAAACCTCAACGAGCCGTTGGCACCAGTGTCCTTGGTCTGGACAAGGTATTTCAGGTATTCACCCTTCAGGTATTTCCTGATGAAGACCGCCTTGGACGAGTCCACTTTGAAGTTGGCGACGACGTACTTCTTGATGGAGGGAAGAACCGCCTCGCTTGTGCACCTTGGTGATCGTCTCGTCGACCATCTGAGAAGTCGGAGGGTGAGATGGTGCCTTGTTCGCCGCTCCATCCTTCTGGCCTTTCTTGCCTGCTCCTTTGCTGCCCTTCTTCGGTGTCTCAGCCGCTGCCGCGAAGCGGGTGTATATGATTTTGTTTAAATCGCCTTACTCAAATAACAGCTAAAATATCCCAGTTTCGATAAATTTCATGGTAAAGTTGGCTGACTATCCTTCACCAACTATTATACCTTAGTTTGTTTTTACTTAAAGCTTTAATTATGCCTAAATTTGATTTGTTCTTTTCTAAAAGTTAACCAGCGTCACGAAGTAAAAAGAAATTGCATCACGCTAAAGAAAATTACGCGAAAATGACCTACAATGTTAGTGATAAATTTGACAAATAATAAGATATAGTAAATGGCAGTACAGTTAAATATTGCTATTGTTTTTACTTACGTTATTACATATAACTAGAGGTCAAAATATTCCGATAGCAACTATGGAGATCGAACCCAGGACCTCTTGGAGGGGACCGGCTCGTCTCGGCTGAGGACCCAGCGGAGCCTGGATTTTCGGACCTTTTAAAGAAGCGGTGACCGAAAAAAGGTTGGCACGGGTCAAACACACCATACAAAATGAGCTTTTTCAATGAAGAAAACATTAAAACACAGGCGATATATGGTTGTTGCCAGCCCCTAAAATGGAACTAAGTGTATTAGGGCACAACCCCGCTTCAATAATCGGAAAATAAAGGAGTAAATCCAAAAGTTCTGGACGTCAGACTGTCGGCTTGTAGACCCCGTGTCGTGGTACGATTCCCACCGTCATCTTTAGATTTTCTAGCCCCTCAGAGAAGCGATGGACGTA
The DNA here is from genome assembly GCF_000648675.2 of Cimex lectularius. Lineage (NCBI taxonomy): Eukaryota > Metazoa > Arthropoda > Insecta > Hemiptera > Cimicidae > Cimex > Cimex lectularius. The sequence continues at coordinate 26,500 of NW_019394213.1, forward strand.
AAGATTTTTAAGTTTGCAACGTTCCAAATCAATGGAAGGGCGGGTTAGAATTTCACGGACCCGTCTCCATTCAAAAATGACGTTTTCATTGAAAAAACACAAATGGAATAAATACACGCTTGTTATTGCAAGTCCCGAAAATGCAACTCAAAATTGCTAAATTATCAACAGAGAGCGATACAGTTTTAAAAATAAAATTTTACGCCCCTTACGTGTAGCTTATGGCTGGTAAGATTAAAAAGATTGACACGTCATCATATCATACTATCAACAAAAAAAAAAAAAAAAACAGCGGGGACTTAAAAAACACATTGTTGAGAGACCTCGAAATGGAACTAAAGCCCCGTAGTTCTTCAATGGTTGGGGAAAAAAGTGGAGTCAAAAATTCCGCAACGTAGGGAATCGAAGCCATGACCTCAAGGAAAAGACCGAGGTAGCCGAGTGGTTTCGGTGTCCGACTAGTGGTAGTTAACCACGTGGTTATGGGTTCGATTCCCACCGTCAGCTCTTGCTTTTCCAACCCCTAAGAAGACCGGTGGCCGCATCAGGTCCCGGGCGTGTTCGAATCTCGGATAACAGAATACGAGTCCAACCCTTTGGAATGGACTTGTTCAATTATAAACACCGGAGGTTTACACACGTTTCGAGCTTCTAAAATGATACTAAAAGTAAGTACAATAAACTGAAAAAAGGGTCAAAAATTATAAGCGCATTGCTTGGCATGCACCCATGGAACCACGGGTCAGACCCCGGCTTTTATACCCCTCGGTCGTGGGTCCGTAGTGTTATGCCTATTGCACTTTGAATAATCAAAAATAAGAGAAGAGTCAAAAATTCCGTAGATCAGACCCAGGATCTCTAGGTCACAAATAATGGACTTTAAAGTCAAATCGGTCACGTTTAGCAGTTAATAACTTAAACTGTAATACAATATATAACAAACTATTATGTGTAATCTTTTAAATTTGCTTTTAATTTAATTTTAGTTTTCAAGCCGTTAAATTTCTCAATCTCCCTTGTATTACGTAAACGGCAAATAGTCTAAATATTGTACTGGGAAAGGCACTGAGTTAGTTTAAGAATAAATTTACTCATTGTTTCCAGCTTAGAAGGATCAATCTGTTATTTCACCCTACAACACGTTCTTTCGTAATTTATCGCCTGAATCGATTCGGCAGCTTAGCAGCCGGTTCCTGACTTTGGTGAAAAAAATAAAAGCTATTTTCATCTGGCTCGGCAAGTCCCTGCCCAAACTTTTATACCGGGTCTTGTTATTCTAAGAATACTTCAAACCATTTTTTTTTTTTTTTTGTTATCGCAAACTGCCTATAAATACAAATGTAACAAAAAATGTTCAAATTTGGTATTCTAAACCTGCCTTTTGGTGAAAAAAGTTTTAAAAAAGGACATGTTACTTCTGTCAATACGGATCATGGTAGCACCTGGTTATTGGATATCAATAGAGAAAAAAATATATAGACTTTACAATAAGTTTCACTTACTTAAATTTTATACGCTTTTACTTTGAAAATAAACTTTTTTTTTTAAATGATTATTCGGAGATCGTGAGATGCGGTCTGGTGTGGCGTAGGTTTTAGAAAAACATTTTCTTTATCGAGCCAACGTTTCGGTCTTTATTGAGATCATCTTCAGGGCCTGGGATTTATAAACATTGTTTAAATTGTAAATGTGTTTCGGAATTATAGATTAAAAAAATGAATTTATACAATGCTAGAAAATTTTAGATAGATTTTCTAGCATTGCATAAATTCATTTTTTTAATCTACAATTTTCTAGCATTTTATAAATTCACTTTTTTAATTTAAAATTTTCTAGCATTCTAGAAATTCATTTTTTTAATCTAAAATTTTCTAGCATTTTATAAATTCATTTTTTAATCTAAAATTTGCCAGCATTGTATAAGTTTTTTATAAATTTTTACCACATCCTACATGCAGTTGTAAAAACCAAACAATGTTTATAAATCCCAGGCCCTGAAGATGATCTCTATAAAGATCGAAACGTTGGTACGATAAAGAAAATGTTTTTTTTAAACTTACGTCACACCGCATCTCACGATCTCCGAATAATCATTTTTAAAAAATTATTAAACCTAAGAAATATTTGAGTAATAAAGAAAAAATTCAGTTCCCAAAAAAGAATACAACGGTTCAAAAGGTCAACAGATCGATCCCTTATCAATATATCGAGTGATAATCTCTTCCGGGTATAAATAGAACGGATCGTTCAGGCGCATTAAACGTTAATCCGAATGTTCACAATATTGTTTTACCCATGAAAAAAGCCGGTGTAAAAGCTTGAAACGATAATCCAGACGAACATTCGACCTAATTTTCATCCCATGTGGCTATGATACTAATGGATTACTTTAATTATCAGTGATTAATTCTTCGTCAAAAAACTTTTAATTTGTCTATCAGTCCCCCTTTTTTGTCAGGTTTCGCACAACAAATTAAAAATCCAACCCTACAGAAAGTTTCTATCCAAACTCTTCAATCCGTATGTTGTTATCTTGTGGAAAATTTATTGTAGTTTGCGAAATAAAAGTCAGATTTGTATTTCAATGCCAAGTTGAAAAATTACGATTTTATGTGAAAAAAATCTGATTTTAGACTAAAATCACAAAAATTTTAATATCTCAGGAAAGAGTGACTGATACCTCGTTCTGGTGACACTGAAATACGTTTTATTTAGTGAATCCACCATGACAGTATTGTCTTTTAGCCCTGTAACAATCTGAATATATATGGGTAGTATAAAGTACGCATAAACGAGTAATAAAAAAATAGTATTGTCCTCGTACATTTATCTCACCTCGAAAGTAAATATTAAGATAATAGGTTTCCCTCTTTCCCTCAGATAAATATATATATAATTTTATATATTTATTTATTATTGTATGGGATTTTATGTCAAAGATCGTAAATCCTCTGTTGTGTNATTCTGTGATTAAAAAAATAGTGTTTTAGAAAAAGACTAACGTCATTTTACTATAGAGTTACAAATTGAATAACAGTCAATATTCAGTTATTTCACTGTTTCTGTTATCTTAACATAAGACTGTTCGATCACTTGTTAGAAACATCAATTAATTAATTTAGGAAGCATATGAGCCTTACAAATACTTCATAATTTGTTGAAGTCGTGAGGAGCTGTCAAGAATGAGGTAGTTTAGAAAAACACGTTTTTCATTTTTTTGCCGACGTTTCGACACATGTTCCAAACTTCAATTCATTAATTTAGGAGGTATGTGAGCCTTACAAATTGGTCGATGACTCTTTTTTTTCAAGTAAAAAAAGAGAAAGGGACTAACTTTGTCCTATGGAACCAATTTGCTTCATTACGCTTCCCATCAATTTTGGCTTCGTAAATTAATTTTTAAATTCTTTTACGTATAAACTCCTTTGAATCGTACTTGAAACTCCATTCTTTTCGGTGTTTATCTATTCTTTTCTTGTTCTTTTCAAAACATTTTTCCAGTTTTTGAGCGCCTCTTCTGGTTTCTACCTGTAGACCATATTGTTTCTGTTTCTGTTTGTAATGGAGTCGGTACAATTTCAGATGCTTTTTCTGCTTAGTAGGTACTTAGGCAAAAATTTTGTGGTGCTGTGAAACATATCATTCTATTGTTTTAGGTAGGGATTTATTTTGTTTCTCAATTGTGTACATTTCTGTGATTAATAAAAAAAATACTAATGTCATTTTCCTACAGAGTTACAAAATGAATAACAGGCAATATTTCAGAGTTATTTCACTGTTTCTATTATTTTAATATTCACTGTTCGATCACTTGTTCCAAACTTGAATTTTATTAATATAGGACGCCACGTGAGCCTTACAAATTACATAAATTAAAATTCCATTTTGTTCCAAGAATAGGTAATTTGTACTATAATCTTTTAAGTGAAAATATATAAGTGAGTGTATTTAACAGGCAGGCTTGTGTAAAGGGGGAAAAACAAGGCGCCCTTCATCCTCATGGGAGGGGGGGTCCTGGTTTGACCTACATTTCGTTCAATCCAGATCTAAGGCTTTAAATACGTTTTATTTCCCTTGAATTCTTATTTAGGACCGTTGATATTTTTGATACGTCAAAAGACGACGGTGATGATTTCACACCGGCCGACCGAGAAAGCCAGAAAGGGCTGCGGTAGCGCAATCGATGTGAGGAGGATTGCAATGGTTGCCCGGGGTTACCAGCCTCATTGATCCATTTCTGACACAATAACTTACTTCGTCTTTCTCAAATTTGGGACAATTTTTATTTTTATTTGTATCTTTTTTACTATTTGTTCATTTTGTTCATCAAGTTTAATATTCTTAAAACGCAATATAGTTAATTGCAACCTGTTGTTCTATATTCGATTTTAAAAAAACTTTCAAAAATAATAGTTCATTATATTATAAATGTACATACAATACATACAAGTATGTGGCGTGCTGGCATTTTACCAAAGAAGGGTGGTTGAACCTAGGTCGAAGTAATTAAACCTAGAGCGTCTCAAGACACCTTGGTCGATCGACTCGTCCACATCAGTCGGTTCCTTTCGAAAATGAAAAACCTATGGATAAATCTTTTCCAAGATCGCCCAATAAAAAAAATACCACTTTAAGGCTGACAAAAAATTATATGTGTAATTAAATAAAATAACGCGTTTTCCTAATTAAAAAGCAATGTTATATGGTGATCAAAATAGAAAATTCTCCGAATTTTCATCACAAACAGTTCAGCCTTTTCAAGGAAATTGTAAACATCATCCTGTTTTCTAAATTCTCAACTATACATTTAAATATTTGTTTATTTATTTATCTGGGGGAAAGAGAGAAAACTATATATCTTACTATTTGCTTTCGAGGTGAGATAAATTTAGGCGGATAATACTATTTTTTATTAGTCATTTTATTGCATATTTTATTGAACCATATTGCACCTAAACCTTTGTAAATATAAATCTTTTTTTTTATTGTTTATATATTTTGTGTGTTTTTAGGCGCTGTAATAAAAAAAACTTATTTGATTATAGCTTATCCTGTTAGAAATTTTGTCATAATATGGCTATCTATTTATTTTTAAATCTTTTGTACAAAGAGTTTATTTGTGCATATTGAAGTGTAGATTTTTATGAATTTAAGGTGTTTTTTTATTTAATCCCAGTCGAATAAGAGCCGGTAGCATGAATGTAGGTTTGGGGAACGAAGCAGGGGAGGAAATCAATAAAACTGTTTACAGAGTTGCTAAGTTGACTATGAGCTGGTCCTCCACCTCGGGAGATTTGTTAGTTTCTGTGTAGGAATGTCGAAGAGCGACAGTATCGGAAAGCCGAGGCCGGAGAGACCTCCGTTCAAACTTTGTTTCCGTCAGAAAACAGCCCTCGGACGGTCCTACATCCTCCCTTCGCGCCCTCCCGGCTACAGTGAGTATTTCCGTCGAACCTGTCCACTTTCCAGTTGTCTGGAATCACTTTCTCCTTTTTACCAGTTCACACCGTGACCCGGAAGTTCTACACGAAAGACGACCTCGTGTGCAGCGAGGAGATCCTGGAGAAGAGCAAGTCTCTCTATGATCGAGGGCCGAAGGAAAAATACGGCCGGACCGTCTTGGAAAGCCATGTGTAATGTTTTTTCAAATATTTTCTACTTTTTTATCATTTTAAGTAGGATTTAATTTCAGATACGGATGGTACAACGACGTTACGTTCCGATCCGCTGAAATAGCGACATCAAGGCTTTATAATTTCCCAAGATCTATGAATCCCGTCTTCAAGCACTCCGATAGATAAGATAAAAACACTTGTGCTATGTAGAAAATAGATTAGCTCTTGATTGAAGTACCTGTGTTATTTCCGACACCCAGACCCTCCTCTTCTTGGTCCATATCCGTATAATAATCTGTCTGAGCTGAGACGGCGAGCACCGATGCAACCAGCACAGTGGTTAACATCTCACTGGGGGCGGTCAAATCTCTTACTATCTTTTCCCCACCCCTTCGAAGCTTAACGCCACCCCCGACGTGTTCAACCTGGTCGTTTGAATTTCTCAACGGGTTAATCGCCGAGACCCCGAACCATCCGGCTGTGTACTGAGAAAACGGGTTGACACGAAGGGAAAAACAAGCTTTAATTAGTTAAAATATTAAGGGGTTTTTCATCGAACTCTTAAACAAAAGGCAATTTGTGAAATATCGTGATATCCAAATTAGCTTTCAATGACGTCAGTACAAAAACAACAACAAGCAATTATTTTTTGCCTACATTTTTTAAGCTTAACGAGCGTATTTTGTTACGAAGTTAATATTCAAATTTACATTTTAAACTAAATTTTTGAAATCCGAAATATTTCAGCGACTTCAGAATTTTTTCCCCAATTTTAGACACGTGTCTGGGGGTTTTATTGGATCAAAACCAAACGTTTTGGTAATATTAATTACATTGAAAAAAAGGGGGGAAATTCAAAAGGTGGGGTTGAGATGGGAAGTTAGGGTCCGAGTGGATCGAGGTCACGATAGCTCAAATGGTACAGCAGCGGCGTATCAAGCAGAAGATCGTGGGTTCGAATCCCGCTCTTGCCATTGACTTTTTTTATCTCAACTGAAAATCTTAATTAATTGTAAGATATTAATTGGTCAAGCGGACCACGAAACTAGTGAATTTAATAAGTTTAAAATGAAGTATACCTCATTAAAGCTCTCCGTGGCCATTTCATTTGTCGCCGAGAATCAAAATCTAGTGGCGTATCAAGCCGAAGATCGTGGGTTCGAATCCCGCTCGTAACACTAACTTTTTCATTTCAACCAAAGCCTTACATAAAAAGATTAATTGATTGTCATACAACAAAATATTCAGCTCCTCGTCGAAATTACACTGCCCGTTTCTTGTTCACATAACTTTGTTATTTTTTGACCAATTTAAAATCCTATCGCACCATTGTTTTCAGCGTAAAAAAAAAAACCTTTAAAATTATGTGTCAGGATGTTGGGTCGTATTTAAAATTTTGATGTTCAACTGGTCCTGAGAGGCCCTGTACACCAGTTCTTCAAAAAAAAAAAGTAAAAATTCGAAACTAGTCTAAAAGTATTACCTATTTTGTTCCGTTAATACGTACCCGTTTGCACCATTGTTTTCTGCGTAAAAAATTCATTAAAATGATGTCAGGATACCGTTGTATTTGAAATTTTGAAGTTGAACCTGAAGTATCCTGTGTAGTATAATTTTTCTCCCAAAAAAGGTAAAAATTTGAAACTAGACTAAAAAATATTAAACAAGTATTTTTTGTTTTTTAATAGCGACATTGGTTCGAGACTAAATTCAGCCGGACCATCTAAAAAGAACGCCCTGTATAAGGTAAAGGTATATAAAAATCTCTATTTTTTTAACATATGTCGAGTGATTTGGATAAATTATTACTGAAATTTGTTCTAACTTCTCTGTATATAGATCGAGCCTACATTTTTTTTCATCCAGAAAAATAATTGAACCTGAAAAATCCACTGCAAAGGATAAAGAAAACCTACTTATAAAACAAATTTTATTGATTAATTACCTATAAACATTGGCGTAAATTATAGTTCATTGTGAAAATGAGGCTTCTTTGCGGAGAATGACGGATTGAAACGCAGCTCGCTCGTATGGTGAAAGAAAACCCCTTCGGCTGAAGTCCATTCGGTGGAAGAGTCGGCCCTGGAGCAGCCGACCACTTCCATCTGTCCGTCGATCGGGTGTCCGTACTGCTGTCCGCTGACTCCCAAGTAAACTGAAGTGTCCACGTGGAAAAGTCTGACAGTCGTGTCGGGATACCACGCCCCCGAGTCGCACTCGAGCAGCCAGTTATCACCCGAGTCGCCTTCGCCGGCAGTCCCGAAGGCAGCTATCTCTTGGTTCGAACCGGAAAGAGGAGAAGAGAAACGGTGCGAGTGGAGGTTCCGCCCCGTCGCCAAATGCTCCAGCCGGATGACGTCCCCGCAGGACAGTGGCCGCCCCCTGGGGCACAACTCGCCGGTCCTGTTCTTCACCACCCAGATGGAATTGCCGTCCTCGATGTGCTCTACGCCGGTCACTGACTGCATCTGGCTTCCGGAGGCGTAGGCGACTTCGTGAGAATGAAGCCGCACCCCGTATTTCCCGTTAATCAACTTCAAAACGCTACCGCACGTTATGTACTGGAAACCGATGCCAAACGGAAGAAGAGAAATGATCCAAACCAAATAACACGACGTATACATTTCCTCCTTTCAATAAAATAATGCTATTCACTTGACTGTCCCGATAAAACAAAAAAAATTGTTTTTGCGTTAGTCAGCTGATACAATTAAGCATCACAAACCATACAAATTTTAGAAAACATACAATAATTTGAATATTTTTAAAACGACAATTTTCAATGAACTAAAACAGTTGGGAAATACTAAAAGCAATCGAAATGAACAAGTCTCCGGGTCATGACCATATACCTTTTATAAAACATCTCAAACAATCTGTAATAACAAATCTGAAATTTTTGAACCACCCCTTCCCAAAAAATTAACATACATATGGTATATTTGAAGCTTGGCTAATAAAAAAAAATCTCAAATTAAAAGACGAATTTGTTTTAATATTTTCATTTCTTTGCCGGCCAGGTATCCGTCACACCACATTTTAATATTTAGTTTCTCATAATTAATTAATTTTCATTTGGTTTCTAAGAGCCCAATTATTTTATGTTTAATTATTTTTTCAAATGCAAGAATTTTATTTTAAAGATGTCATTTGGACTTCTAAGAGCCCAATGATTTAAGTTACAAAATAAATTCATATTAAGAAAAGAATCATTATTTTGTTTTAGATTTAATTTTTAATTTTAATTGTCATTTATTTTTCATTTGGTCTTCTAAGAGCCGAATTTTTTAAGTGACAAAATAAATTCATTTTAAGAAAAGAATCATGCTTTTATATTTAATTTTATAAATTTCTTTATTTTAATAGTATTTAATATGGACTTCTAAGAGCTCAATTTTTTTTCAAATTGCAGTAATTTTACTTTAAAATCCCAATTAAAAGAAGAATGATTATTTTGTTTTTAGATTTAATTTATATAATTTTTAATTTTAACTGTCATTAATTTTCATTTGGTCTTTTAAGAGCCCAATGATTTAAGTTACAAAATAAATTCATATTAAGAAAATAATCATCATGCTTTTATATTTCCTTTTATATTTTTTTATTTTAACCGTATTTAATTTTAATATTAACTCTTAAGAGCCCAATTATTTTATTTTTTTCAAATTGCAGGAATTTTACTTTAAAATCCTCACTAAAAGAAGATTCATTATTTTGTTTAGATTTAATTTTTAATTTTAATTATCATTAATTTTTCATTTGGTCTTCTAAGAGCCGAATTTTTTAAGTGACAAAATAAATTCATTTTAAGAAAAGAATCATCAGGCTTTTATATTTAATTTTATGCATTTCTTTATTTTAACAGTATTTAATATGGACTTCTAAGAGCCCAATTTTTTTTTCTTCAAATTGCAGTAATTTTACTTTAAAATACTCATTAAAAGAAGAATGGTTTTGTTTTTAGATTTAATTTTTAATGTTAACTGTCATTCATTTTCATTTGGTCTTCTAAGGGCCCAGTTTTAAGAAAAAAATTAATTCTTAAAGGGATATTTTATAACGGAAAATTTTGAGACTTATTTGTCTTTTTTAATTTTTTTAGTTTTGTTTAAAAAAATGTATAAAAGAAACAAATTCCATGTTATACTTACGTCTTTTATAAACGTAGATTCTGATGATGGGTCTAAATTCCCGAAACGACCGAATAAATGTAAATTTGGAGTGGGGGCCGCAATGGTTTAGAAGTGGCAAGGTACTAGTAGTACTACTCATCAAGGTAAAGGTCTTGGGTTCGAACCCACGACATTCTACTCCGAGGGTTTAAATAAATTCATACCCTCTTTAAAAAAATGTTTAAATAAGTAATAAATTTAATTTTTACTTATTCAAAAATCGTGAGATGCGGTCTGGTGTGATGTAGGTTTCAGAAAAACATTTTCTTTTTCGGGCCAACGTTTCGATCTTTATTGAGATCATCTTCAGGGCCTGAGATTTACAGGATCCTGAAGATGATCTCAATAAAGATCGAAACGTTGGCACGATAAAAAAAAATGTTTTTCTGAAACCTACATCACACCAGACCGCATCTCACGATTTCTGAATAATTATCAATTAACGGTCACTAATCACCACAAATTTAATTTTTACAAAAACCACAAAATAAATTAAAAGTGGATTCATTTTGCTTTTATATTTCATGTTATTTCATTTTTATTTTAACAGATTAATTTTCATATGAACTAAGAGCTCAATTATTTTATATTTTTTTAAAAAATACTTTTTCCTGTTTTTTTTAATGCTTTATGAAAGGGTTAATTAATAATGAAAATGGTTCATTTGAAATTAAAGTTAATTTGAGTTAATGAGTTAATTTGAAATTAAAAAGGGATAATTTGACAGAAAAACGCTAAATAATCGCGGCGCTACGGTTATGTTAAACCTGAAAGACTAGAACGTTGACACGGCTTATCAAACATATTTCGTCTCCCGTTTACTAACTGGGAAAATAAGAGACTTGGCGGACCCTGTACTGGAATAAATAAGACGAGGGCAATCGTTCAACAATTCCGGCCCATAAGGTCTCGCAAAATTGGCTATTCGCAGTCTAATTGGGAACGAATATTCTCCCAATCTGAAATTTTTTCGACTTACCTAACGACATATTTGTTTTTTCCAGGGTTATAACCGAAACTATTCGTAAACGGAAATTATAAGTTAAAAAGTAATTCCAACACAGTGTACGTACTGCGTTTAACGAGTGCTAAACGTGGAACAATAGCACCAGCTAATTAATGAGGCCGTAAAAGTTTATTAACTCTTTGTCACGGAAAGAACATTTCATGTAGTTGTGTAAATGACAGAAAACTCTCAAACATATTTCATGATTGATGACCCAACAAGTTTTTTTTTATTTCTCTAGAATTACATCAGTAGATCTGATTTAAATATTTTTATTGATAATTTAAACACAACTTTTTTTTTTCGACTAATGTTCGTGAGCGATGATTAGACTTAGTATAAATTTCTCGCTGAAAGTAGGAAGACCTTGGGAATTAAGTGGTTTAACGATTCCAAGAATCTAGGCAGTCATTCCCAATTATACCGTAACTACACCATTTTGTGAGACTTTTACGACCTGAATAGGCGAACGTTTGTCCTCGGCTTATTCATCACTGGTCATACAGGGTCCGTCTAGCCTCGCTTTATCTCACCTGACCACGGTCGAAATATGACAGGCCGTGCAACGGTCTTTGTTCTCTATTAAATCTCAAGGCGAAGAGCCTCTCTCCTTGTTTTTTTAACAATCGCCTCGTTCGGAACGTTAATTTTTTTGTTAATTATCCAAAAGCCTATCGCAGTTTTAAATCATTCGCAAAAAAGAGATTTACCTTAAAAACTAGTTTCGATATGAATTCAAGAGCATTCAGAGTTCAATAACGGTTCAATAATCCGACAGACCTCGGGTCGACGATCAAAAGAAAATTATTGTTGGACTCAAGATGATTCTACCATGTCAGAAATTATTTATCAATTCTACTCGGCTCAGAACTAAATTTGAACAAAAACCAACACTACCGACACAGATTTTAAAATTATTTACTTTAAATTTCACACTGACAAGTAAAATTTTTAAGGTAGGATTATCGGTGGATTGCGCCATCAAATGTTAGGTTAATTAATTATTACTACTGTAAACAGACAACATGTACCAATTGTAATGTCTAATGAGAAAAAATGACCAAATAAATAAATACAAAACAAACTTGAAGGTTTTCCTCGAGAAAGAATGCTAAGGCATTTTTTTACACACTTCCGTCTGGTGAATACATCGCCAGAAACAAAGTGATCCTTCTCTTAATATGATTTTTATAATGTAAAAAAATGACTTAAAGACCGTATGAAAATTAATGGCAGTTGAAAGTAAAATTTATCTAAAATTGAATATAAAATGAAGTAATAATTCTTCTTTTAATGTGAATATTTTAAAATAAAATTCCTGCATTTGAACACAAAATATTTAAAAAAATAATTGGGTGCTTAGAAGACCATATAAAAATGAATTAGAATTAAAATTAAAAATTAAATTAATAAAAAATAAAACAAGGATTATTCTTTTAATTTGAAAAATGTGATAATTTTTTTTACAATTATTTGTTTTTATTTCATTTTAAATTTTAATTGTAATTAATTTTCAAATGTTTTTCTAAGAGTCAAATTATTGGGTCGTCCGGAAAATAATGCAGGATTTTGGTATTAAACAAAAAAAAAGAAACTAGTTACTTTAAAGCAATGTTCTTTAATCAAAATAATTTCCCATACTCTCAATACATTTNGAAATTATTTTGATTAAAGAACATTGCTTTAAAGTAACTAGTTTCTTTTTTTTTGTTTAATACCAAAATCCTGCATTATTTTCCGGACAACCCAATAGAACGAGTTCATTTGATGAATGAAGGAATAATTTGAAATTAAAAAGGGTCTAAGTGAAGGTAAAAAAATTTAATTCGAATGTAAAAAAAAGGATAAGTTGAAATTAAAAATAGTTAATTTAATGCAAAAAACTTGTTTTGAAACATTTGAAAAGAAAATACGACCATAATATTTGTACTGTAAAACGTTTTCAATTCTTGCTTATACATTATATCAAAATTTACCGTTTTAAAAATTTTGTCTTTTTTCCCATTTGGGAGCTATTAATATAATTAATTTATTTTACATTATAATATAATTCTTGAATACAAGTTGTAAAAAGCAAAAACTATCACTAAAAACTGTAATAAATAGTACAAGTGGGTGGCATTTATTGTTTTGTTGTTTGGATAACCAGTCTCCGTGACGAACTTCCAGTAATAATTGTAATAATAAACGGAGAATGAATAAATAAAATTAAAAACTAATAACAATGCGTACTGAAAACGAGTTATTCTGCATCGGCAGTTATTTTGTTTTCTCCAGACGTTTTGGCTATGAAAGAAATGCCAGCTTCTTTTAAGAAAGTTTTGGATGGGCCAGTTTAAATTAATAATTATATCAAGTTGTGGCCATTGAAGTCAAGACTTTTCTCATGTGTCGATATGGGAAGCCTTCATCATTCCCAGCTTCCCACCAGTCAGGTGGCTTTCTCGTGCGAAAGCACTTTCACGATTAGTCTTTCTCTGTTTATTGGACTACAATTTCAAATTGGCCAACAGTTTCAATGATGAAAAGTGGCAATAATCAGCCAAATATTTATATAAAACTATCTTTCTTTGCAAGGGGAGAAACATTTTTCGATGCATATGACAAAGTTCATGCCTTTAAAATTTTTAGTTTATAACAACAAATTATGTCCAGGCTCTCCCCTCGAAGCTGGAGGCAGGAAAGCGAGAACGGATAGTTCAGTCTAGCCTAGGCATTGGAAGAAAAACAATAAGAAAAAATCCAGATGAAAGCCAGTCTAATCGGATTTGTGTCCACTTTGATTTTTATTAGTATAAATTATTTGTTGTGTGGTCCATTTTCATTTATAGTTTATTGTTTGGTATTTTCCATTTTGGTTATCAAGGTTGATTATTTTAATTTTGCCCTTCAGGCCCATATTATTCCCATAGTATCTAATTATTCTTATATTGTTAGTTTGTAAGCAAAGGTTCATGTTTTGTTGTTTTATATTTTTTATATAACGTGTCTTGATTCATAAGGAAATACATTTTTGTTTTAAAAGAAACAAAATAGAGGTGTCCCTCTGCAATTGTGTTCATAATTTATTTCAAATCAAAATTCCTTTGATTTTGAGGCAGTCACCGGCCTCAAGTGGGTTAATCAAACCTAAAAAAACGGAATATACTCATTCCTTAAAGGACCCACAAGTTTTGGGTTGAATCTGTTGAGAAGGCCAAACGTGGTGTTTTCGTTATTTGTTTTATGAATTTTACAAAGAAAACAAAAGGGGGAGCTTGCGAACGGAACATGTTGATTGATGAAATATGTGAAATATGTTTCAAAGTTGGGAGATGTCCGTTTTGCACTACTTACTTAAATACTCGAACAGCTCGAGATACAATGATGCAAGACCATGAATGGGTGGACAAACCGTTTTCTGTTTCAACAAACTAATCTTCAACTAAATACTAATTTTAATGGACATTAATTCAGAATCCATCTTGAAAATAAAGTAGATTCCAGCCCAATGCCCTATTTTTTTACTCAGTCTGGAAAACAAATTTCAACATTCGTTGAAAAAGCCAACTGTTCTCCAGTTTGCCTCAACTTCCTATCCAAAAAAGGATTTTCTGTCCTGTAGTCTGTACAGCCGTCTAAATACCAAACATGGCATCCGTCTCCAGCTATCAAAAATTAATTCCAATGTATCCAAACGGGCAGGCTAAAAAAACAGCCTCACTCTTCCCAATAATTCATTAATCATTAATCTTCAAATTATTACTTTTTTAATTAACTGGGGTTTTACATAGATTCCATTTTGTCCAATTTGATTTTTGTTCTGGATTTTGTAAAGTATGTCAATCTGTTTATTTCAGGGATATCCCTCTGAGCTCGGAATGGACTGGCTATAAAAACTATGTACTACATATACTACAAGTATATAATTTTAAATGCGAAGGGTCCTCTGACAAAGTTTGGGCTTTAGAATTTTTATTGAAAAACTGCATTTCATAAAAGAAACAAATTGATAATACGTTCACACCAAGTAAAATTGAAACCAATAAGAAAAAAAAATGATTAAAATGATCTAAATGATCAGACCTATTGCTCTCGTTTTGAACACTTTTTTAATCATTTCTAGCTATTTTCAAATTTGATCTTTTTGTACCTCCTGATCAAGTTTTTACATACATTCTGTTACAAACCAGACTAGTTTTACTGCTTGTATCTACATTGTTATATTCTATATTTTTGACTAAAAATGCATTTTCTCTAATCCTAACACAGCTCTCGTTCCTACTTAGGTTCAGACTAATAAGGCTTGAATTATGAACCGTTTTCAATTTTATTTTTAATATTTACTTTTTGTACTGAAAGGATAAAAAATTAAGGCAAAATGCTCAGTCAATATGATAAAAAAAACATTAGTCAAATTATTTAATAATGTTAATAATAGTTTCAAGTTAGACCACAGTTCAACTTTTATCCCATTTGAAATTGTTAAAAAAAAAGCAGAGGTCAGAGTTTGGAATTAATAAAAGACTGTGCAAATAAGACATATTTTAATATCTTATTCACAGAGGGTTATTATAAAAAGATTGTACATGATCATGAATTCCCATCACAAGCAATCGCTATTGATTATATTACGCTCTGAAAGACTAAAATGTGTTTCTAGACTAGATCTCACTGACTTTTAATTATATACAAAGGAAACAAACGGAATGTAAACAAGGAAAATTAACTAGGGCAAGGTAGGTTTTTTTTTCATAAAAGAAAAAAAAAAGAAATATAAAAAATGAACGAAAAATTTAGATTGTAATTTAGATGCCAGAAAGTAAAACATTTGGTTCAAAATTCTATTATTTGAAAATAATAGTTACTGTTTAAGTTTACAAAATGAAAGATGATAACAATAGGAAAAAATACTGATTCAGCAAGTTAGGTCATGGCAAAATTGTAGTTTAAGGAATTTGGAACTGCCAGATTAATCGACTTCTTCGATGGTTGGGCCTGAGCCAGCAGCACCGCCGGCACCAGGAGCCCCACCAGGACCACCTGGGAAGAAACCTCCTGGGAATCCGCCAGCAGCACCTGGTGGTGGAGCTCCACCGCTCTGGTACAATTTGTTGACAATCGGAGTGCAGAGCTGTTCCAATTCCTTCTGCTTGTGTTCAAACTCTTCTTTTTCAGCGAGTTGGTTGGCGTCGAGCCATTGAATGACCTCGTTGCATTTTTCCAAAATAGTGGTCTTGTCGGCTTCGGAGATTTTATCCTTGAGTTTCTCATCTTCCACAGTGCTCTTCATGTAGAAGCAGTAAGATTCGAGGGCGTTCTTGGCAGAAATGACGGCCTTCTGTTTTTCATCTTCTGCCTTATATCTTTCAGCGTCGTTGACCATCCTTTCGATTTCCTCCTTACTCAATCGTCCTTTGTCGTTGGTGATGGTAATCTTGTTCTCTTTGCCAGTAGATTTTTCAATGGCGGTGACGTTAAGGATACCGTTGGCATCGATGTCAAATGTCACTTCGATTTGTGGGACGCCACGAGGTGCCGGTGGAATGCCAGTGAGTTCAAACTTTCCGAGTAAATTGTTGTCTTTTGTCATAGCACGCTCCCCTTCGTAAACTTGAATCAATACTCCAGGCTGGTTGTCAGAGTATGTGGTGAATGTCTGAGTTTGTTTGGTAGGAATGGTGGTGTTCCTCTTGATCAGAGCAGTCATCACTCCTCCAGCTGTTTCGATACCGAGAGACAGAGGTGTGACATCGAGCAAGAGGAGATCTTGTACTTCTTCAGATTTATCACCCTGCAAGATGGCAGCCTGGACAGCAGCACCATACGCTACTGCTTCATCAGGGTTGATGGATTTGTTTAGTTCCTTGCCATTGAAGAAATCTTGCAGGAGTTTCTGTACTTTTGGAATACGGGTGGAACCTCCGACGAGCACAATGTCGTGGATTTGGGCTTTGTCCATTTTAGCATCCCTGAGTGATTTTTCTACAGGTTCCATCGTGCTTCTGAACAGATCGGCGTTCAGCTCTTCAAACCTGGCTCTTGTGATCGATGTGTAGAAGTCCATACCTTCATAGAGGGAATCGATTTCGATACTGGCCTGGGTCGAGGAAGAAAGAGTTCTCTTTGCCCTTTCACAGGCAGTTCTCAATCTCCTGAGAGCCCTCTTGTTCTGAGTAAGATCTTTTTTGTATTTACGCTTGAATTCCTGAGCAAAGTGATTAACCATCCTGTTGTCGAAATCTTCACCTCCCAAATGAGTGTCTCCAGCTGTGGACTTGACTTCGAAAATACCATCTTCAATCGTCAAAATGGACACGTCGAAAGTACCACCTCCGAGATCGAAAATAAGGACGTTCCTCTCTCCGGCTCCCTAATAGAAATGGAAATGAGCAAAAATAATATTTAAAAATTAAGAACACTTGTAAGTACGTTACGTATAAATCAGCATTTTGGAATCAAAGGAGGCATGCAGACACCATCACCATGAGTTAAGCGTACATCAATTAAAAAAGGTATACTTCTCATTACCGTTACCTTCTTGTCGAGCCCATAAGCGATGGCTGCAGCAGTCGGTTCATTAATAATACGAAGGACGTTAAGGCCAGAAATGGTTCCAGCATCTTTGGTAGCTTGCCTCTGAGAATCGTTGAAGTAGGCAGGGACTGTAACTACGGCGTTGGTGACCGTTTTTCCAAGGTAGGCTTCAGCAGTTTCCTTCATTTTGGTGAGGACCATGGAACTAATCTATTAAAAACAGAAACAATATAATATATATATAAGCAATTATTCATTTTATTTAGACAATAGGAATTTAATTTAATTGGCTCAGAATTGTTTCAGTTTTCATCACCGTAATATTTCAGCGGTGTCCTAAGGTCAACAGGTATATCTTCACTGCCAATTAATACTAAGTTTAAAGTTACAACTTAATTTATTTCATAGTTTATTAAAGTAAAAATAATTCCCGTCATGTCCCTTAACGACAATGGTCTGTCAAATCAATTTGCACTTTTTTTCATATTTTCAATTAAAAAGGTGAACCATACCAGGATTTTAACCCAGAGCCACTAGTGTGGTAAATACTTTTTTCCTTAGTTTCTACTTTTTACACTTTTAAATTTAAGACATATTGGCTCTGAATTATTTAAGTTTCCATCACCGTAATATTTCAGCGGTGTCCTAAGGTCAACAGGTATATCTTCATTGCCAATAAATAGTACTAAGTTTAAGGTACAATTTAATTTATTTCATTAAAGTACAATTCCTGTCATACAGAGGTTTAATGTATAAGAATAAATCAAACCACTTACCATAATTTTTACGTATTAATTTCAACGAAAAATACACTCAGGATAACCCACAATTTGAACTCTTACTACGCCCAACCACCGGCCAATGCAGTCCCCCAAGATTTAATTTCTCCTAACTTTTTAATAATTGAGACACATTGGCTCTGAATTATTTCCAGGTTTCAATCACCGTAAATATTTCAGCAGTGTCCTAAGGTTAACAGGTATATCTTCATTGCCAATAAATAATACTAAGTTTACCAGTACTAAGTTTAAGGTACAACTTAATTTATTATTTACATTAATTATATTAATTTTAATTAATTTATTTATTATTCATTAAAGTACAATTCCTGTCATACAGGGTGGCTTAACATTAACTATGAGTCAAATCATTGTTTTTTTTTTGCTTTATTATCAGGGTGCAGATAGCATGACACTACTACCTACCTAACCACTCCGTCAATGCACCCAAAAAAAAAAAATTTAGTTTCTATTATCTAAATTTTTGAAATTTAAGACACATTGGCTCAGAATTATTTCAAAGTTTTCATCACCGTAAATATTTCAGCGGTGTCCTAAGGTCAATAGGTATATCTTCATTGCCAGTAAATAGTACGTAGTAGTATAAAGTTTAAGTTATAACTTAATTTATTTCATTTCATTACAGAACAAATTCCCTAATTAAAATAAATTACATAATAAAATTAAATTGCAACATGTCACCAGGAACTGAATTTTAAATTGCAACATGTCATCAGGAACTGAATTTTATGTCATACTCCAGTGGTGTAGTAAACAAACTTCACTGCCAAGGTGAAGTTAGACAAGCAGGAAAACAAATGATGAAATGAGGAAGAAAATCAGGAAGAATTTGATCAAGATATAACAAAGGTCGTCCAACAAGCTAAATATGGTCACATCTGACCTCACACGAACCCTGACTATATATGGACGGCTGAGGGATACCAACTTCTATAAACTTTTCACTACTCTAATTATATTTGAAACCATTAAGAAATGAGCTGTAGCTCTACTAGGAGACCTAAGTGACCAAAGATGATCACAAGGCACTATGAGCGAGCATTTAATTTTGCAACTGGCCAATAATACTTTCCTGATTGAGAAAGCACTGAATTTGTAATAAACCATTGCAATAAAATATAAAATTATTGAGGCAACGATACTTACTTCCTCGGGGAAGAAAGTCTTATTCTCTCCTTTGTACTGGACTTGGATCTTCGGTTTTCCGCCGTCACTCACGACTTCAAATGGCCAATGTTTCATGTCAGACTGGACGGTGACATCTTCAAATCTTCTCCCAATCAACCTTTTGGCATCTGAAAAATTAATTCAATTTTTAACAATTTATCTTTATTTAAAAAAAAATTAAAAATGGAATTGAAGTTGTCATAACTCGTAAGATGTGAATATTTTAAGATTCAAAAATAAACTATTCATAGTTTTGAATTTTTTAAAATTCAAAAATAAATTATCCATAAGTAATAATTCCTAAAGAAACTTTGTCCCTAGTTAAAGCACGTACTTAAAAAAAATATTAAAAAAAAAAAAAAAAAAAAAGTGAATTTATCAAGTAAAAAGTTACTCAGCATTACACAATTGTTTTTATCTTATCAAATTAAGGTTTATCACAGTGAAAATAAATGAGTTGTCTAACCTGAGATGTGTCATACTTTACTGCCAACTAATATCACAAAAATGCAACAGAAAAAATGAATGTCTTGTGTGCAGCAGCTAAATGAATGTTATCTTTTTGGTGAACGCAAATTAATTTTAATTGTCATTGCAACCAGTCCCCGATTGATAAAAGTTATCAGTCGCAGCTGATTATCAAAATAACACTATTAACGGTCAAGAAAAAATTTATAGGCCTAAGAAAACTGATTTTTTTTCTTTTTTTAACGGCTCCTCTTCAAATCAAACATTGTGTAATAATAATAATAATAATAATAATAATAATAATAATAATAAATCTTAGCCGTTAAAACGCCCTTAAAAATTAATAATAATAATAGNATCATTGAATGCCTGCTAATGTTTGAATAAAAGTTGTGCGTGCAAGATTTCTTTTTTTCAGAGGTTTTTGAGGTTGCCGGAGCGGAAAAATGAAATGGAAGAAAATACAAATTGCGGGGGAATAAACTGCAATGCCCAAAATCGCAATTTAAATAAGAAAAATAGCTCCCTCCAAAAAAAAAGAAGATAAAGATAAAGAAATGTTATTGTGTTTTGTTTCTTATTATTGTTATGTAAAATTAGTTTATGTATCATATTTGAATGGAAGAATAAAAGGATAAGGATGAGCCAATACTCATGCTGAGACTGTTGCTAAGACTAGTACTAATACTAATAATAATAATAATGGAGTCGCATTATTATTATTAGCCATACAAGCCTACGGGGAATTTTTAAATTATGGAACAAAAATTCACAATTCTAATTTTTTAAAAAAACAGAAATAAATTTTATAATTTTATTAAATTTTATGCAATTTAAAATGGGAATTTTGTATACATTTGGCCTTCCGAATTAAGAATTTTGAAAAGAAAAATTAAAGTTTGGATGGCAATAGGATAAATTAGATTACGAGTGAATATTTGGAGTCAGAGCTTTATAGCACTCAGAAGAGATATAGCTAACCTAAGATAGAAGGTTTGGATGTTAGGGCGTGAAATGACCTTAGCCGTTAAAACGCCCTTAAAAATTAATAATAATAATAATAATAATATTTCAAGTGGTTAATAATGTGTGGTGGTTAGTGACCGTTAATCGATAATTATTCAGAAATTGTGAGATGCGGTCTGGTGTGATGTAGGTTTCAGAAAATTATTTTCTTTATCGTGCAAACGTTTCGATCTTTATTGAGATCATCTTCAGGGTTTAAAGTGTTTGTCTTCTGTGTAATTGTGCCATTCTTGCGTGTCGTGTGGCACTGTGTATTATAATACAGAGAACAAAAACATTTATTTTAAATGTTAAATAAATATATAACAATGTTTAATTAAGACAAAAAGGCAATTGACAAACTTTGCCAGCAAATGACTAGTAATCTATCAATTATGATAAAAGTCAAAGAATTAAAAAAGTCAAAAGATGTTCAAATTCATCCTGTTGGTTATAGTGAACAGAGGTGAGTGGGATGTGCAAAAGCTTTTTTCAAAAAAATAAATAAAACATTTCATCCTGTAAATCTACAAAACATGTAACTGTTAAACGTATAACTATTTACAGTTGGATTTAACAATTTAAAATCAAATATTGTAAAATAAATAAAAAATTCAATGTAAATAATTAGATAAGAAATAATTTAACATGATTTAGGCAGCTTTAACACTAGTGATTGATAGGGGGTGGACCCTAAAAAGAAAATATATAAAAAATAAAGAGAAAAATGACTTAATTCACTCTGTAGTTAATAAAAACTTACGGCATTGTGTAATGTGTTTAAAAGCATCAAAACAAGATTCATCCTGTGTAAAGCTGCACAACATGGAACTTGTATAATGTATAAAAATTTAAGCTTGGATTTAACTGTTTGAAATTAAATACTGTTATAAATAAAAATGATTGGTAAATTTAATTTAATGTTTTAAAGTAAATATTTGATGATTGAATACTTTTAACATGGCATGGGCAGCTTTAACCATAGTGGTTCTTTCGATAAAAAATAAATAAATAAAAAAATGAATATGTTAAAAAGAAACCTCGATATAACATAAAAAAGAAAAACCAACAAAGGAACCAAATCTAAAATAAAGAGAAAAAATTACCAAATGCATTCTGTAAGTATTAAAAATTTAATAAGTGCAATGTGTAAAAGCATTAAAAAATACATAAATTAAATTAAATTAAAAAATAAAATTTTAAAGGGAGTTCATCCTGTAAAGCTTCGCAAGATGGAATTTGTTTATAATTTTTTTTTGTGTGTAAATAATTTGAGGCATAAATAATGCGATTTAGGCAGCTTTAACTCTAGTGGTTGTTTGCCATAAAAATAATAATAAAGAATAAAAAAAGATATCCAAAAGTGAGATGTTAAAATGAACCCGGGATATAATATAAAAAGAAAACAACAAAAAAGGAACCTAAAATATATGAAAAAAAAGAAGAAAAAATGACGAAATTTAAGCTTTAAACAAGCTTAAAATTTAAAAGAGTGGATTGTGAAATGCGCAAAAGCATTTTTTTTTAAATAATTTAAACAGGATTCATCACATAAAGCTATATAAGATCGGACTTGTTTTAATATATAAAAGGCTCGAATTTAAATATTTAAAATGAAACATAATGAAAGAGAAATTTTAACACCAACAAAGTAAAGGATGAGGAAGAAGGAACCCTAAAATGGTAAAATCTTAAATTTAACGTGTTTTTAATTTTTTAATTTAACGTGTTTAATTTTTTGTTTTATGCCAACGGAAATAAAGAGAACAAAAACTATACTGTAAAGTCAGGTCGAAAAGAAATTGTGAACACAAAAATTTGGCGGCAATTGAGAAGTAGTCCCTAATAATTACAGGTGGGGTAGGGCGCAAAAAAAACACGTTGGTCTTCTAAAATAAAAAATCTGTATAAATTATACACAAAAGGAATACCCAAGGTTGTGCAACTTGGGCAGGGGAAAATGAAGGAAAACAAGTCGTTGTGCAACTTAGGCCGAGAGAAAAAGTTGAATCACCGGCCGAGGCCAGCAACGCCATAGGTGAGGGTTGCACGTGCACGTGGCGTGCTGTAAAATTTAATTTTTTTTCAACAAAAAAATTACCGAAAATTGTGTTGTTTGGGTTCATCGCGACCTGGTTCTTGGCGGCGTCGCCGATCAGACGTTCCGTGTCTGTAAAGGCGACATAGCTGGGTGTCGTCCTGTTACCCTGGTCGTTGGCGATGATCTCGGCCTTTCCATGCTGGAATACACCGACGCAGGAGTAGGTCGTGCCGAGATCGATTCCGACTGCTGGAACTTTGGCCATTTTATCTGTAAAAAAATATCCTTTCAGTGAAAAAAAATAAAACGAAACTATTGAACGGATTACGTCAGCGCGAATTTATCTCGACCTTGACTTGCTCAAGTGCTTGGAATATTATAAATTGTTTTATTTTACTAATTAACAATACTCTCAAAATGTTTAAATAACAAAGACGACTAAATTTCAGAAAAAAATTGAAAATTAAAAACAAATGGCGTCAGGAAACAAAATCTTACGAAAAGCACATGGCGAGGTGAAAAATTAACAATTCAAAAAACCTCTCTCAAGATTCTATTTAATAAAATTAAAAGAATAAAGTAACAAATAAAGAAATCTACAATAGTTTAAATAAATCGTACCTTGTTTAAATAAATTAAAAGTGTTTTCCTATTGGTAGAATGTGGTCTTGGTTTGCCGCAACGATCGCTCGGGCGTCTGACGTGAAAATGAGGACGATATCCGGCGATTAGGGCTCGAGCTGGGTAGGGTCGATGCGCTTCTAGAACGTTCTAGAACTTTTGACCAATCGCGTCGACGGTTGAACGGAAGCGGCCAACGGATTGGACGAGGCAGCAAATCGATTCACAGCTCTTTTGATCGAAAGACCAACTTTTTTCTCTTTAATTATCCCGTAATCGTTTAACTTTTCTCACCGGTTCGCGTTTTTCCTTTCCAACGATTTTTACCCTTTTCGATCCACTATAAAAACATATGGGACAAACGTGTAAATATTTTGTCATACTGAACAAAAAAAAATCCATTGGAACTACTTGCCCTCTTTCAAACACATTAAAAAAAATATTACATTAAAAAAATAATAAAAAAATCCCTTATCGATTTTGTATTTTAGAATAGAAAGATATAATGTCTAGTCAGCATACGAATTATGGCAAAAGGTCTAGAACGTTCTCGTACGGTGGGAGTGTGAAACTACGTCCTAATCCTAACAATAAAAAAAAAATTCCCGTCAAAATTCAAGGGGATATGATTCTGAGACGAATTAATCTTACGACCACGTGTAAAATAGATAAAGAAAAGTTGTTTGTACTAAAAAGAAGAAGGCAAACATGTATTTCCCATTATTCACAGATAAGTTTTTACAGGATTTTGTTTCGATACCAAAATACAAGGAAGTGAAAGAGTTCACAACCTGCAATTCGTATAAAAATTATAAAAAGATTCAGTTTGAGGGTTTTTGTTCCTTTTGTTTGTGAAATTACATTCCAACCACTTGTACATGGGTAGATTCTAAAATGGTTCTCTTTGGGGCTTTGTTCTTTTCTCCAACCACGTGTTGAGTGTATGAAACGTATTTTCCATTATTCACAGATATTTACATTTTTACACTTTCGTTTCAACATCAAAATACAAGAAAGTCAAAGAGTACATAAAGTGCAAATCATATGAAAGTTATAAGAACATTCAATGTGATGGTTTTTGTCCTCTCATGATGTGAAATTATATTCCAACCACGTCTAGATGGCTACATTCTAAAAGAGTTCACTTTATGGCTTCGTTATTTTCCTCAACCACGAGTAGAGTATACATACTTTGATCAAGAGAAAAGTGGTTTATACTAAACAATAGAAGACAAACATGTATTTTCTATTATTCACAGTATATAAGTTTTTACAGACTTTCGTTTCAACATCAAAATACAAGGAAGTCAAAGAGTACATAAAGTGCAAATCATATAAAAGTTATAAGAAGATTCAATTTGAGGATTTTTGTTCATTTTGCTCTCTCATGGCGAGAAATTACATTCCAACCATGGGTAGATATAATAATATAATAACATATTTTATGGAATAAATCCAATTTACAAAAAAATGTTTAAATATAGTAATATACAATGTGAAAGCAAAAATAAGAAAACAAAGAAAAAATTACTTAAGTATTAAACAATATGTAAAGTAAGAAAATAGCTTAAAACAATGTTTCATATAAATATACTTTTAAAAAAGATCACATTTATTTTAAATTGTCATTGTAAAATAATATAACATATTTTAAATATTATGTAGGAAATCTGTAGGAAAATGCTTGAGACAAAAATCATGGGAATAAGGGTGGCATTGTGTTGGGTGAAAGGGCATGCAGGCTTATGGCAAAATGAAACGGAGGACGCACTTACAAAGGAGGCTGCAACATCTGGTCCAACCCTTGACATTAAAATTCCTAAACATGACGGGAAAAACTTTTTGGAAAAAAGTTGGCAATTATTACAGGTCACTGTTCCTTGAGCTCAAGAAAAAGCCATGGTTTTTGGAAAGCGATAGCCCAGAAGGAATGTCAAAGGAGTTCTATTCTACTGTTTTTAGNCCCCCCCCCAAAAAAAAAAATTATGTAATTAATATTAAAAAAATACATACAAATATGTTGATTAAATATGTGAACAGGTACAGAAGTGCAAGTTAAATAATTTATATGAAAAATATTTTATTTTTATAGAAATAATGAATATCTTAAAATATACATAATAATTCAAGATTTAACATGTCTGCACACGACTGAAGAATAATGAAAAAAAATAGAATTAAAAAATTTTAAGATTTGGAAAGTTATTGGCTGATTGTCATCATTCTGTCAGGAGAAAGTCTACCTGTCTATAGAGGAAGTAAATTTCTTTTGTTACTGTTCAAATTCTACGTCTATTTCTATTAGGTTGTTTATTATGGGCATTTTTAGGTCTAAAAAGTTCAAACAACCATCTTTGTTAATTTCCAATGTATTGGGTTGTCCGGAAAATAATGCAGGATTTTAAGTTTTCATTAAAAAAAATCTATATAAAATATTCTGTTTACGTTTACAGGATTACTCATTTGTATGAATGTCAACACTTATTAATCCTCTTCCAAATGATATTGTTTGTTTACCTCTGTAGCATTCCGCTACTTGGAAATAATTCAGTCATCCTTATAATGTCAAAGCGAGAATTTCGTACGATTTTCTTTTACGAGTTTAAACTCGGCCGAAGCGGAGCCCAAACGGCTAGAAACATTAACCAAGTCTGGGGCGAGGGTTGTGTTAATGAGTGCACTGTGCAAAGGTGGTTTAAAAAATTTCGGGAGGGAGATTTCAGCCTTGAAGATGAAGAAGGTCGTGGAAGGCCTTCCTCTCTTAATGATGATGTTCTGCGATCAGTGGTGGAAGAAAACCCCAAAACAACTGTTCGAGAACTTGCAGAGCAACTCAAAGTCAGTAAAACGACCGTCGCTGACCACCTCAAGGCGATTGGAAAAGTGAAAAAACTCGAAAATTGGGTTCCACACTCATTAAACGATCGCCAAAAAAATCAGCGCTTTGATGTTTGTGCATCACTTCTTTGTCGAAACAAAAATGACCCATTTCTGGCCAGAATTGTTACATGTGACGAAAAGTGGATTCTCTACGATAACACTAGACGTTCTGGACAGTGGCTCGACAAAGGAGAAGCTCCAAAGCCCCCAACTCATCAAAAAAAGGTAATGGTTACGGTATGGTGGGCTTCATTTGGTTTAATACACTACAGCTTCTTAAATCCTGGCGAAACCATCAATGCTGAATCATACTGTAACCAAATTAATACCATGCATCAGAAATTGGCAGTAATGAAGCCCTCTTTGGTCAATCGGAAAGGGCCCATTTTGTTGCATGACAACGCTCGACCACATGTGTCACGTGTAACGTCACAAAAATTATTGGAGCTTGGCTATGAAACTTTGCCTCACCCACCCTACTCTCCGGACCTCTCGCCTACTGACTACCATTTTTTTAGACACCTGGACCACTACTTACAACACATAATATTCAAAAATCAAACGGAACTGGAAAATGCATTTATTGACTTTATCAATTCTAAAAATTCTGAATTCTACTCAGACGGAATTAATAAGTTACCAACACGTTGGGAGAAATGTATTGAGAGTATGGGAAATTATTTTGATTAAAGAACATTGCTTTAAAGTAACTAGTTTCTTTTTTTTTGTTTAATACCAAAATCCTGCATTATTTTCCGGACAACCCAATAAAATTTATATTACGGTGTAGAGAATTAATCATTTGGAGGAATTCTTTTTTTTAGTTAGCAGGTGTTAATGGAAGTTTTAACATACAGTCTATGAGCCAAATGAAACGAGCAGCCTTTTGGGACCATGGGTAGAAAGATTATTGTGACTAGGAACTATCTCTTAAAAAAGGATAACAGGTTATGGTCGATTCTATCAAATGCTTTAGAAAAAACTGTTTAGATGACATCTACCTGATAACCACATTCAAGTTGTGTTGATAGAAAACTAGTAAAAGTAATATTTGTTAAAGTGAAGCAAAAATAGGTAGATTCTAAAAGTTTCTAGAAATAAATCAGATGGGTAGATTCTAAAAATGTTTACTTTAGGGCTTTTTGTTTTTTTCCCCAACTTATGGGTAGAGTATGCAATGTTTGATAAGAATAAAAGAGGTTTATACTAAACCAAAAAAGAAGTCAAACATGTGTTTTCCATTATTCACTGAAATGTGTGGTGATTAGATATCGTTAGTCGATGATTATTCAGAAATTGTGTGATGCGATCTGGTGTGATGTAGGCTTCAGAAAAAAATTTTCTTTATTGTGCCAACGTATCAATCTTTAATGAGATCATCTTCAGGGCCTGGGATTTACAAACATTGTTTAAATAATTAAATAAATTTAATTGAGCAAATACATGCAGGTTGTGGAAAAGAGTGAATTTATACAATGCAATATATATATATATATACATAGTNCCTACATGTATTTGTTAAATTTAAACAATGTTTGTAAATCCCAGGCCCTGAAGATGATCTCAATAAAGATCAAAACGTTGGCACGATAAAGAAAATGTTTTTTTGAAACCTACATCACACCAGATCGCATCTCACGATTTCTGAATAATCATTATTCACAGATATTTAAATTTTTACAGGTTTTCGTTTCGATACCAAATTACAAGGAAGTCAAAGAGTCCACAACATGCAATTCATATAAAAATTATAAGAAGGTTCAATATGAGAGTTTTGTTCGTTTTGAGTTCATTCATTTTCTCATTCAATTACACTCCAATTGTGTGCAGATTCTGAAAACGTTCACTTAAGGGATTTTTATTCTTTTCTCCAACCAGAGATACATTTAGAGAGGTAGAATATACATTTGATCAAGAGAACAGTGGTTTATGCTATAAAAATGAGACAAATATATTTTCCTTTTTTTTATAGACATCTAGAGAATGTTTTGTTTCAATAACAAAATACATGGAGGTCAAAGCATATACATATAAAAAAGTTCAATTTTGGGATTTTTTTCTCTTGATATGTACAACAGAAGGAATCAACTTAATGATGATTTAATATTTTTTGGATGTGTGCAAGTCCTGTGGGGCTTTATTATGACAAAATCATTTTAAAACAAGAAAGAATTTTTTTTTAGTTTGTACTAATTTTGGAGAGCAATTGATTGGGTTTGTTCAATCTCTGGAGTTTATATTACAAAACAAATACGGATTTTCAGCTAATAAAATAAATTTCTTTGAAATGAATAATAATCGTTTAGTTGAGTAAAAGACTATTTTAGTCCCGAGTCATTTTACATTGAAATTTGTGAGAACGAAAAATGATATCATTGGTTGTTCAAAGGCTTGGCAGGGTTCGCAGCTGTTATCCGCGTGGAGACTGGAGAAAAAAAGGAAGACGATGTGTTGATTGTCAGTTTGTGTACTATATTTCCGTCTCGCGTTTCAAATTTTTTTCCTTTTGGTTTTTATTTCCGGCACCCAGTTACCTTAAAAATGAACGATAAAGGTAAGCAGGCCCCTCCCGAAAACCCGAAAATCTGACCAATTTGGCGGATTTGTGTTTCAGAAATCGAGAAGTTCTTCTGCAACATGGTCAAAAATGACACCCAGGTCTCAGCGGGCATCGCAGCAATATGCACACTACTTAAATTTTTAAAACATGATAAATGTAAAGCCCTGTAAACTTAAGTTTAAAAAGATAAATAGTATAGCTTTTCACTTACATATTTTATAAATTCATAGCTGACACGGTTCAAGAGTTGGTTACGAAACTGAAGAAAGCTGTTGATGTGATGCTGAAAACAGACTGTCCAATAACTGCTGTCGTATCAGGCTCAGAACTCTTTTTACGTTTTATCACTTTGGCCACGCTGGATTATTCAGTTAGGCATAAATCAAAACGATCCATTTACATGTTTTACAATTTGCTCTCTTATGTTTTAGACGTTTGCAGATTGCAAAAAGATCATGCTACATCGAGGCGAAGTTTTCCTGAACAAGCTAAAAGAAGCTCGGGGGAAAATTGCCAAACTCGCTTCCTCATTCATTGTCGACGGATCGGTAAACCTCAAACTTCACATTTCCCATATGTTTATTACAAGCCTGGCACTTTTAGACCGTCCTGACCCACTCAAAATCCAGAGTAGTTCTGGAGACGTTTAAAGAAGCAGCAAAGGAGAACAAAAGGTTTAAAGTGTATGTTACCATGTCAACACCGGACAATAGCGGGTAATTTTTTAATTTTTTCCCCTTCTAAAAATATTGTGCTATTAATCAATTTAAGAAGGTTTATCCTTTTAGAGAACAAATGGCTGATGATTTGAAAGATCTGAATATCCCTTGTACTGTGATAATTGATCCTGCCATTGGCTACATAATGGAGCAGGTCGATATGGTTATGGTTGGCGCCGAAGGAGTTGTCGAAAGCGGTGGAGTAATTAATAAAGTAAGTTTCGTACAATTATCAATTATTTATGATATATTTTGTTTTAATTTTAAAAGTTATTTCTTTCAGGTTGGAAGTTACACAATGGCCCTATGTGCAAGGCTTATGAAAAAGCCGTTCTATGTACTTACAGAAAGTTTTAAATTTTCTAGGCTATATCCTTTAAATCAAAGGGATCTTCCTAATGAATTTAAAGTGAGTTATTTTTTACTTTGTTTCACAGAAGTTTTCTTGATTTTCATTAATGTTTAGTTGAACATAAAATATTCAAATGCTCTGTATTTATACATTTTGAATGTTAAAAATGAATCAGATCTTGGCAGGTAGTAGGCTTCCATCCTCATATTTGATCTGTTTGTCTATAATTGTTTGAGTTGTGCAGTCGGATGGTCACCAACTCATTTCTCACTAATGGATCAGACTGTCTACAATTTCTGTCGAATTATGCATTTGAATGGTCACAAACACATTTCCTTTTGTTGGATCCGATTGTTCATAATTTTTGTAAAGTTGTGCAGTTGGATGGCCACTACCACATTAACTTCTATTATGTCCAATTGTAAATTTTGTCAAATAGTGCAGTCGGATGATCACCAACCCTTTCCCAACTATGTACCGCTTGAGATAGTCTAAAACTTTTATTGAATTGGGTAATCAAATGGCCACCAGCACATTTCATACTATTGGATCCAATTGTTTGAACCTTTTACCTTAACCTCAAAGTTTACAGTCAGATGGCCTCCAACACTATCCTAATATTTCAGTCGATTGTTTGAATCTTTTGTTTAGTCATTCATTTATATGGCCTACAACACAACACATTTCCTACTGTGTGGTGATTAGTGACCGTCAATCGATATTTATTTAGAAATCGTGAGATGCGGTCTGGTGTGATGTAGGTTGAACCATTACCAACACATTTTTTCCCTTCGTCGGCTCTTTTCACCTCAAAGAAGCCGACGCCGTAAACAAAAATGTCTTTTCTATACCGACATCCTTCCCCACCCCTTCAAAATCCAAAATATATAAACACAAAATAGCAAAATCTCACTGGCACTCTCGACACGACACGCAAGAATGTCACAATTACACAGAAGACAAACACTTTGAGTGAGTAGAAATACTTTGATTGAATATATAAAAAATATATTTTGCATTGTATAAATTCACTTTTTTCCACATCCTACATGTATTTGTTAAATATAAACTATGTTCGCAAATCCCAGGCCCTGAAGATGATCTCAATAAAGATCGAAACATTGGCACGATAAAGAAAATGTTTTTCTGAAACCTACATCACACCAGACCGCATCTCACGATTTCTAAATAAACATTTCCCACTATTTGATCCGTTTATTTGCGTTTGTCAAATTTTGCAGTTGGATGGACACCAGCACATTTCCAAATATTTGATCTGTCTGTAACTTTTGTTGAATCATGGAATTGGATGCCACGAAAACTTTTTCTACTGTAATATATTGCATAAAATTGTCTGTAGTGTTTGTTGAATTGTGAAGTCGGATGGTCACTAACACTGGTCTGACACAATTGCTATATTTGTGATTCTACGACCTGGCCACCCTCTTTTACTTTCAGATCTGATTGTGTGGAACAATGGTAGAACCTGGCGGTCGGATGACCACCCTACAATTTCCTTTTATTGGTGAGCAGCTCCACTGTTTTATAATCTGTTAATAGTTTGACACACCGAGCAGTCGGGGATGACCATAAAACATTTTCCACTATCATATCTGGCTGTCTGAAATAACTGTTGGATCTTAGAGGTTTCTTGTTATCAGGCTGTTATTGTGCGAAATGATTGCCAGCCATATATTCCATTGTTGGATCGAAAGATTTGAAATGTTTGTCAGATGATCTGCTCCTACAGCTTGTATCCTCAGGATAATCTGATCTTCCAAACTGATGTGCACTGCATAGTGCTGATATTCAGACTCCTTTACTGATAAACATATCAGTCAGTTGAATCGGGGCTAATAGTGAGGGCTTACTCATTTTGCTATAGCTTAAAATAAGTACATATTTGACTTCCTCATTTTTATATTCATGCATAAATAATATCTAATCTCAGAAATTATTCATATGTTCCATAGAGAAAAACTTCTCTTGTTCATGGTACCTAAAAAGTTGTTGGAACTGTCCTCTTGCATATAAGAAACTAAGAAAAAAATTAAGAAAATTATGTGTGAATTCTTTTTGGTAGAATTATATTGGGGCCGGAAAGTAATGTCTTTTTTTTACATTAAATTCAAACATAAATTTTTAACACATTTTTATTTTTAATCAATGATGTTGATTATTTATTTTTGATCAATGACTCATCAACAACTTTTTGTCAACTAGTGTGCAAATTTTCACTGCCGGATTGATAAAAATCAATCGGTTTTTTGTGCAAAATATCTAGAGATGGCATTTTGGACGCCTTCAAATTTTTCCCACTTAGAAAATGTTGTAGTGAATAAATGAAAATCAAATGGCGCAATATCGGGTGAGGCCTTCTACCCCAATTGATTTTTCTAGGGTTTGTCTTGCACAGTGCGGTCTCGCATTACCTTGTTGCAGAATAACGCCCTTTTCTGTTGACAATCACTGGGCACATTTCAATTAAGCCTTGATTTACTTGATCTAATTGTTCACAGTTTGTCCAGGTTTCAGCACTTCAAAAATGAATGACCCCATAAATACTCCACCAAACACTCAAAAGCGCCTTTTTTTTGGGGGGGGGGGTGTAAACCTGGCTTACCTGTACTTCTTAGCAATTCCTTCGTAGAGCGTTTTGCATTTTGGATTGTCATACAGGATCCATTTTTTTATCTCCACTGATCCAGCGATCAAAAAACGCTTCTGTATTGTGCTGCTGAAGCAAACACCTGGTCTGCTTACTGTACCGATCTGCTGAAAATGTTCTTGGATGGTCGACCAATGCTTGTTAAGTGTGTTTGACAGTTGTCTGACAGTATTGCTTCCACTTTTGCTCTTATCACCGCTTGGTCTAAAGTTGGTATTCCTGGTCTATACGAGTCGAAAAGATCAAAATTACCAGATTTGAACTTGGAAAACCACCTTTGGCATTTATGAACATCTAATGCACTTGGATAAACATCACAAATGTTTTTAATAGCAACTGTTGCAGCATTACTACCCTTGTGAAACTCAAAAAGCATACAATGCCGGATATGTACGTCTTCTGGTATTTGGCTGCTCATTTTACCAAAAATTACAAAAAAAATTGATATCTAATTATTTACAAGTAAACAAGTCATTCTAACCTTAAAATGTTGATGACTTTGAAGTATACAATGAGATGATAAATGACAAAAGAATATTGACATATGCAGAAAAGACATTACATTCCAGTCCCCCAATACAAGTGTTAATTGAATTTAAATTAAATTTTGTTTTTAGTACAAGTACAGTATGCTCAGCAAGGATTTAGAGAAACTGCACCCCCTTGTCGACTACACTCCACCTGCGTATATCAGTTTATTATTTACTGATCTTGGCATTTTGACTCCTTCTGCAGTCAGCGATGAGTTAATCAAGCTTTATTTGTAAATAAGTTTATAATATAAATATAAGTATAAATAAATATAATATAATATAAATAAATATAAATTTAATTTTTTTTAAATATATATAATACCACCTTTATTTGATACCTTGGATTTTTCTCTATTTCTAGAACCTTATGAAACTATTAGAAACGTAACAATTTGCGGGATTTTATCAACGCTAAGGTTGCAATGTGCATTGGTCATGAGAGACAAAAGCCCGCTTGAGACTTTGGACGATAATAAAATATTCTCAGTTTTTTTTGTGTCTGTTTTTATCTAAGTTGTAGAATTAATTGAATTTAGTGGTCTATTAATAATATATCATTGATTTACCTTTAAAAGGTTTAAATTATCTATCTATATAGACAATTTTTTTTTTTTTGTAAAGCCTTTGACCCCACTGGTCATTTAGACCTTAAGACAGTGTGTCGACGGCATGGCCAAGACATCATCACTGGACTCTGGGAGGACCCAAACAAGCTGGGGTTTGCCACCGACATGGGTGGCATGCAATGGAAGCAACCTTATAACTAGATTTTATTTATTAATTTTTCTAGCCGGGAAGTTGAATATGTTACCCATGAAAGGCGAATTATCGTTCTGTAAATCATATAAATTGTTGGGAATTTGGTAGTGGGATATATCTGAGGAATATAAAAGGTACTCAATTAAAATGTGGATGATAGTGATAGATTTGCAAGATGTGGGAGTCTTCAAGGAGGTAGCTATGAGTGAGTCAATTCGTAGACGGGTTTATCTATTGTTTTTATCTTCTTCTCTGTCTTCTATTTTCTTTTTCTATATACCTAAAAGTGAAAGTGAATGTATGTATATCGAATGCACATTAATGATAAAAACGAAAACTACTTAACCGATTTCGATGAAACTGTTTTTATTAGTGCATGGCGGGTTTAGAGACTATAAAATGGACATATAACAAATAATGGGCGTCAGGCTTTACAAAAAAAAAAAAAAAAAGATTTCAAGAATTTGTGGCGTCCATTACACTTTCCTTTTCTCAGCTGTCAGCAGACTAGACGGGCCTTCGACTATGATAATAAATTACAATTAATTAAGGTTTTCAGTTGAGATAAAAAAGTCAATGGCACGAGCGAGATTCGAACCCACGATCTTCGGCTTGATACGCCGCTGCTTTACCACTTGAGCTATCGTGACCTCGATCCACTCGGACATCAACTTCCCATCTAACCGGCCTTTTGAATTTTCCCTCCTTTTTTCCATTTTTCAAATTGATTATACGACATTTGAAAAATGGCAAAAAGGAGGGAAATTTCAAAAGGTGTTGAGATGGGAGGTTGATGTCCGAGTGGCTCGAGGTCACGATAGTAGCTCAAGTGGTAGAGCAGCGGCGTATCAAGCCGAAGATCGTGGGTTCGAATCCCGCTCGTGCCATCTCGACTGAAAACTTTAATTAATTGTAATATATTAATTGGTCAAGCGGACCACGAAACTAGTGAATATGATAATAAATTTTTTCGAATTCATATTTCCAGGCGGTAACATTCAATAGACCGATTTCGCTGAAAATTTCACAGTTTAGTCTTATTAGTCCCGGGAGTTTTACAGACTATGAAAAAAGGCATGTAGTATAAATAAAGGGCGTTAGGATTTACAGAAAATAATACCATTTTCCTGTAATTATACGTTTCCCGCGTCTTTCAAATTCCGATTTGGAGGTGGTAACGGTCAAAAGGCGGAAAAATTACGCGAACACTATGTTCGCAAAAATTACTTAATCGATTATAGTTGCAAAAATTCTGATAGATTTTAGTCGCAAAAACTACAAAATTGGTTTCGTTGATGTAAAGATATAAAGATACAAACTTCACCGTTGTATATTTATTATAGGCAGCGGTGGTGTAGACTAACTACCGCGGCATGTGGCCTGACCGCCAAACCATCAGAATTGAGAAAAGTGCTCCAAGTGAACGTTTATTCAGTGTACAAAGATGAAGCCCAGAAAAAACCGATTTTGTTTTGCAGGTATGTATACATGAACAATTTTAAATTATGTAAAATATTAATAAACATTCCAGTTTGTTGAGTATCAGGGATGTGGTCACAACATAGTGATCGTTGTAACTTCTTCGCCAATCTTTCGACCTTTATCGCAGTCTTCATCAGGGCTACATTACATTGTCATAAGTAACACTTCTTTGTGGCTGCATCCCTATCCTCAATAAATTGTTGCTGTCTAGCCGGTTGATTCGTCTTACCTTCGTTAATAAACCTTTTTTTTTTTACTGAACTATGGCAGTTAAAATTCAGTGGTTAGGTTCAATTATGACTGCTAAACATATATAGGTTAATATAATAATTATAGAAGTAATTACTTCCCTAAGAGCTCTCTGCGACACTGTATAAGTCGCTGAGAATCGAATCCTGATTACATGACATTTAAAAATACCGCAAAAAAAGAGAAAATTCAAAAAATTGTAGGTTGAGATGAGGCGTTGGCATCCAAGTGGATTGAAGTCACTATAGCGCAAGTGGTTAGAGCAGCGGCTATTGAACCAAAGGTCGTGGGTTTGAATCCCGCTCATGACACTAACTTTTTCATTTCAACCAATACTTTACATAAAAAGATTAATTAATTGAAAGAAGTTATTTAATTCACTAATTTCGTGGTCCGCTTGACCAATTAATACATTACAATTAATTAAGGTTTTTAGTTGACATGAAAAAAAGTTAATGGCACGAGCGGGATTCGAACCCACGATCTTCGGCTAGATACGCCGCTGCTCTACCACTTGTGCTATTGTGACCTCTTGGACCTGAGATAGCTCAAGTGGTAGAGCAGCGGTGTATCTAGCCGAAGATTGTGGGTTCGAATCCCGCTCGTGCCATTAACTTTTTTTCATCTCAACTAAAAACCTTAATTAATTGTAATGAAAGAAGTTATTTGGTCATCGGACCATGAAATATAATGGTTTATTAATAAGTAAAACGAAGTATATCTTCGCTAAGTGCTCTCCATGGCCACTTCATATGTCACTGAGAATCGAATAGTGATTACACAACATTTGAAAATACAGCAAAAAAAGGAAAAATCAAAAGATTGTAGGTTGAGATGAGGATTTGGTGTCCGAGTGGATCGAAGTCTCAATAGCTCAAGTGGTTAGAGCAGTGGTGTATTGAGCCGAAGGTCATGGGTTCGAATCCTGCTCGTGACAATTTCATCTCAACCAAGACCGTACATAAAATTCTCATTAAAATTCACAGAAGATGTGCTAATGCGACATGTACCAATGATACCAACAGAAGTGCCTTTCCAATTCAAACAATTGCAATTTCCAATTAATCTGGCTTTTCCAGTAATGATAAACAAATCAGAAGGTCAACCATTGTTATTATGTGAATTGAATTTGAATAATCCATGGTTTTCTCATGGACAATTAAATGTTGCAAGCTCTAGGAAACCAAGTGATTTATTGTTTGTTTATTCACCAAATGGAATCACCAAAACGTTGTATGTACAAGAGCATTGCAATGATTTTAGCGCTGAATATGTCAGTTTTTACAATTTAACACAATATAATTCAAAACCAAAGAAATATTGCATATAAATATCTAATATCATTACTAAGTACAATGTTGTTATCAAACATTCAATTGTGTTCATTTAATGCTCTAGCAATAGCAATATGTATATTCAAAACAATGTGTTAAATAATACTTTCTATTATCCCCCTGGGGATTGCCCGGTTATTAAGCTAGTCGTAGATAAAACTTCATTTTTTATTATTAGCATTTTGTTTTATTAAATTAAAACTTTACAATAGTTATTAAAATAACAATAAATACAACATTTTCTTTTTATACACATACATAAAAATGGCACAATCACAAAAAAGAAAAGAAATTTGGAGAAAAATTTAAAATATTGTTTAATTAACTTATATTTCATACAAATTAAATCTAAATTGAAGTTCATAATATTTAAAATATTATTTTACCAGGGAATGGACTTGATAAGTTGCTATCTTCGATTAAAATAATCATATTCATCCTTAGGTTAACACTAAAACTTAAATGAAAGAAGTCTGGGTAGAAATAGTTTATTTTCACCTTTTGGACTACCTCAAGTTTGAATAAAGATTTTCAACATTCGCGAGTATCTGATCAAAATGGGGACGGTTTTCTGGCTGGTATTCCCAGCAGTGTAGCATCAGCCTGTACATCTCATCCGGCGTGCCGTCCGGTGCGGGCATTCGGTAACCTAGGAAATAATTTTAGGAATACATTTTGCTTGGTACGCTTGGTATTCAGGTATTTATTTCTGGAAATACCTGAATCAATTTTCTCTCGAGCTTTAGAATTGCTCATCCCGGGATATGGGGTTCCACCTTTGGCGAAAATTTCCCAACAGAGGACTCCATAACTCCATACATCGCACAACGATGTGTACTTTCCTGAAAAAAATGCAATCAATTGAAATTCACACATATATACATGGCAACTGACTTACCAAAATTTAAGGCTTCAGGAGCAGTCCACTTTATTGGAATCTGTTTCATACCATCTGAAACTATATATTCTTCTTCCTCCCTTGACATCCCAAAGTCAGATATTTTAACAGTGTTATTTTCTCCTAAAATTAAAAAGAACAAATAAAATAAATAAATAAAAAAAACATTTGGTAATAACCTTCGATATGCTTACCGACAAGACAGTTTCTTGCTGCTAAGTCTCTGTGTATACAGTTTTTACTCTCTAAGTACCGCATCCCCGCTGCGGCATCCCGACACATTGAAACAAGCTGCTTGACATTGACCACTAACGCATTGTTTCGGAGATGTGTAAGAAGTGATCCACCTTGAAATGAAAATAGTTTGTCAGTAAATATATGTCTGCTTTTATATGATTACAATTTAAGAGCCATTTATTTATACATAATAGTAATAAAATCAATACAATGTTTAAAATAATAGCTTGTACAACCAACACCAAACATACTTTCATTTTATAGATATTATTTTTCGTTTAACTTTTAAGGCACAGTAGAAATGAATTGGAAAACATGGTGACATTAAGGAATCCTATTTGTACTTGCTATGCTAACGGTTCTAGGTTCAAATCCTGGCACAATGCTGGGAATTTCATTAGAGATTAATTTGAACAAAAAAATTATAAAGTGGTGTTAACCATCGTTTGTAACACCCAACGGCTAGTTAAATGTTAAGCCTTCCTGTATGTTCAGGAATTACACAGGAAAAAACACTGATTTATAAAAGCTCAATTCTGCACAGATATGCATGTGTACAGAGTCAAGTTCACAGTCCACTGATCATTCCAGCTTTATTATTATTGGCTATTATTATCAACTTAGATATTAAATTATCGGCAGATCTCGAGAATCACCCACCATTGGTGCTGGCAGTACAGGGGCTATCAACAGCTGGTCCTTTCAGTCCCCAACACTATCAGTTTCAAAATCCAAACCCCTTCACTCTCACTCCCTCTTAAATACATTCTTTCCTATTTCCATACCATTCTTTCGCTCAGGATAGTGGAGTACCTGATATTCCTCAATCACCCTCTACACATATAAGATAATTAATCTAATTGAGGGTTGATGGAGTTCACAATATTCTGCCATCAGTTCTTTCATACACATTCACACCAATAAATACACTCACTCTCTACACAGTAGGGGACACAAAAAAATGGGTACATATATATTAGTACTATATACAATAAAGTAACTCTCTTCCAAAAATCTGAACAGGGGACCTAAATATGCAAGCTTTGGCATGAAAGTAAGTGTCGACATGTCAACCCACATGACCTATTCTGAATTGGGTGAGGATGATCCCTTACCAACTACTAATTCCATGACTATCATGATCGGTTGTTTTTGAACGCAGATTCCTATAAGTTTGACAATATTAGGGTGGTCATATTGTTTGAGTATTCTTCCTTCTTGAAGAAACTTTCTCTTGTGTTCTTCAGCAACAGTTATACGACAAGTTTTGACCGCCACTTCCTCTTCTGTTGCTCTCAGCTTACCCTTGTAAACATCCCCAAAATTTCCCTGAAAATTCAAGTGAACTTTTTAGAATTCAAAAAGGAGGCAAATTTTGAAATATGGGCAATAGTTCATACCCGTCCGATTTTGTCCTGGAGGATAACGTCATCGTTATTCAACTCCCAACGTTCTCGCGGGATCGGCTGTCTGAGTATTGCACCGGATCTGCTTGTAACGGGCAATCCACTCTGATACTGATATAATATCAGTTCCTGGATAGTACCAAATGCAGGGCCTTCAAACCTGAATTGTCCCTGTTGAAAAAAAAAACATTAATAAATAATAAAAAAATTTAAAAAAATCTATTTAAAGAAACGTACTTCTGTAGTTGTCTGAACAATAAAGTGTTTGTGCCCTCCCCAGCAAACCGAAAGGACTGTTTGGTTTTCATCATTCCTGGTTGTCTCTCTAACTAGAAAGTCTCCTTCTCGTGTTAAAAGTCTTACGACCTCCTCTCTTGGAAGTACTCCGTGAAACCATTCTTCATCGACTAGAGATCTAGATGTACCCAACTGTCAATTAAGAAGCAAACATTAAAAAAAAGTAACAATAATGGGGGGGTTTGCAACAGCAGAGGTGATATCAACCTCTAGGGAGCTGGTGTTTTTGAGAAAAAAAAATTTGTAAGCACGTTGGCTTCAAAATCAGAAAATCGCTGAGAATCGAACTCAGAACCACTACATTGATGAGCCACAGTGTCAATGCATTTAATCAATGCAGCCATCGGTCGGTACCCTCCCAACCGTAAATAAAGGAAAATCATGGTAATGGAGAAAATAAAAGAAATAAGCTCAAAAACAGATAGTTCCTTTGCCATTTACAAATTGGGAATAGCATAAATTGGATAATAATGAGAAAAATAAAATAAACCACATTAATGCAACTACAGAATAAAACACCGAATAATAAACAATTTTTTAATAATTAAAATTGGTAAACAAAATCTTACATTATGTCTGCCACTTAGAGGCGAACTTGGTACAGATTTGCGTCTAAATGGTTTCCTTAGAATGTCCACAAGGCTTGAGGTTGGTTGCATTGTGGGTGGTGGCGGAGGCGGTGGAGATGGTAAAGATTGTTTTCTGCCTATCACACTGTCTACCTGTGGTTCAACATTAAATTTGTAAATATTGCCACATTTTTATAAATTTGTATCCAACTATTTACTTGATTTTCATGAGGGTGGTCCAAAGAAGTATCCATTGGAATATCACAGCCTGGTGGAGCCTCCTCACATCCTAGTTCAGTCAGGGCTTTTTTAATCATTTCCAATTGCCTGCTGAGTTTCTTTTCTTCACATCGAAGCTCCGCGAGATTAATTTCACTAAAAACACAAAAGCACAAATAAAATATATTTTTTAATTAAAAAATTAATAAATAATCTTACCTAAGATCTTGTAGATTAGGGTTTTTGTTGCTGAGCTTTTCCTGGCATTCTCTAAGCCTAGGCTCAACTTCATTCAGTTTGCCTCTGACCCACTCAACAGTGAGGTTGTCGACTGCAAGCGTGTTTGCAAAAAGCTTACCGCTTGTGTCTTCAACGAGGCTATTGTCGAAGCTAAAGTCGGCTAATTCCGTTCCATTTATCCTGAAAACAAATAGTGATTAGTTGTTTATTTAAATTTGATGCAGGTGAGTTTATTACCTCTGTTTCTGGGCAAATTCCACATATTCATTGGCAGGTACGATAGTGTCAATATGTGCCTCGCTCCTGTTCCAAGCGTCGACGAACATCTTGGATGCAAAATTCCAGTGCAGGGAGATTTCTTTCAGTATACTCCTCCTGTACAAAGTAAATAATTAAAAAAAATAAAAATGTACATGAATCTTGATAGAATAGATCTTGTATATTATATAGTTGTTTCTCATATGGTTGTTCTTGCCTAGTAGGGTCATTAATTGCTAGGGAGGGTGGATTTTAAACCTACAGCGAGACAGAGCGGACCGGGAAATATCAATCTTAATTGAGCCTGTCAACAAGTTCATCGACTTGCAGACCAGGTGTAATATAATTATTGTTTCTATTTGTTCTGACGCTGGTAAGATGGAGGCGTTGTTTGCCTAACTGACACGCCCTTGGCCTATGCTGTAAATTAACGATCGTTGTCGCGAAGAAAGGGAGTGCAGCCACCAGTTTTTTTTTTTTCAATAATTGTGACATTTTCTCGTTAGAAATTCCGAGGGCAAGGTTGAGGCATAGCCTTTGGCGATGTCGTGTCTTTTCCATTTGCAACTAGCCGCCGGATTTCCTTGCTGGCCATTCGCCCTAATGGGCTGACAACGCGTCTCCCGGATCGTCGTGGTATTCGGTGCCAAAAGACGCAAAAAAAGGCTACTAAATACGTTTGTAAAATAAATTAAAACCTATTTTTAGGAATCGTGTTATTGTAATAATAGCTGAGCACTTACAATAACAGAAGACTTCAAACACATCAGTATGCTGCTTGAAATAACCGTTCTTAGGGCTTCGTACTGGGAATTAACGCACATGAATACGGGGGGGGGGCATCAAGCAAAAGCTGAATTCTCTCCGAAACGAAAAAATATCACTGTTGAAAGACAAACCAGACTCCTCATTAGTAAATGTGCAAAGATATCCTGAAT
Source organism: Cimex lectularius (assembly GCF_000648675.2). NCBI lineage: Eukaryota > Metazoa > Arthropoda > Insecta > Hemiptera > Cimicidae > Cimex > Cimex lectularius. Next base: position 68,509 of record NW_019394213.1, read on the forward strand.
TTTCCACCCTAGAAGACCACCTAGGTTGGTTATTTATGTATCGTTTTACGACCAGACCCGTTTTGTTTCTAGGTCGTGAGCAAGAAGCGCAAAACACGCTTCAACTTGCAAGTTCATAATAAAGTTAAAGTTTCAGTTAAAGCATTGCAAGAAAAAACAAAGCACAATGGTATCGAGTGCTGTTTGGTATCATAATTTTGACGCTTTTGTTATGCAGTTTTGAGAAAGTCGGTGAGTAAAGCAGGGATTCGAGACAAATACATCTCTAAATTACACGACTATCCTAATCTCCAAAATATGACTGTAATTTGCACGCAATAAAATCCTCGTAGCTCTTTCAAAATCTAGAAATAAATAAAATATCTCTATAATTTGTATGAGTTATAAGGTGACAACTCACAAAATTGCTACATAAAACCAGGGTGTAGACCCAAACATAATGTTTTGTCTTGGTAGTCCTTAGGGGAGTTAAGAGAATATAATTTTATAGTTTGGTCGTTTACTTCCAATTATTCGGGTATGTTTCTATTGGTCTGTCAGACCCATTTCGTCAGATTAGATGACATCTTCAGCAGAACAAAGACGATGCTGCCGCTGCATCCATTTCGTATTTTTTTACAAATCTTACACTGGCTAAATAACACCGGAGCATCACTAAAGAAGGTTGAAATAACGAACTACTTTGTTACTAATTTTATTTAAACTTTGCCGTGTTTGAAATAACAAGTCCAATAAAGTACGCAGAAGTAGGCTGCTTTTCGGCCGGTGAGTACGTCACTGTCCAATTTTCTTACCAATTGAGCACGAAGGAGTTGAGTGTGTTTTGATGTTGGTGGAAAAGAGCCGGCAGAAGGGAGTTCTTCACGTCCCGCTGTACTTGTTCGGCTTCGGAGAGCAGCAGGACGTACTCGTTATGGACGAGGTGGAGCTTCCTGCATGCCTTCTGGTACTTGTCCCTTACTTCGTCTAGCTTTCGGCCTCCTCGGCCGCCTGGAACAATCCAAAGCGGTGAAGTTTGAAAATAAGTCTTACCTATGATTATCATGAAAACTTACATTTAATATAGTGCTCCTCGAACTTGGATCTCATGAGCCGGTAGACCTCGAGGTCTTTCTGGTAGTCGGTTTTCTTTTTCACAACCTCTTCGCAGATCTGTAAAATAAATTAAATTACCATCTATTTTTGCCTTGTGACGAAAGGTGGAAGTAATACAAGAAATATTGCCCGTTTGAGCAATAAGCTAGGAAGCTGTTAAGGAAGGACAACCTTGGTATTTTTAGAAAGAAAGCGGCCAAAGGCTGTGACATTCAGCAGCAAACCGTCGATAGTTAATAAAATCTGATTCATTCAAGGATGTAGATAATTAAGGCCTGAAAGCAAGGGGCTTTTTATTTTTAAAGTTCTAATGACAGCTCCCATTGGAAAACTGATGTCCAGGTACCTGAACACATCCGTCGTAATAGTTCACCGGGATAAAAAAAAAGGCAGTAAACAAAGGAGGAATTAACCAGGGCGACCGAATGGACAGTCGGGAATATTCTCTTTGACAGTGATGTATCGTCTTCAATTTGAGACAAATGTTTTCATAAAGATGACTGCGTTCCTAATACGATCCATGTAAATTGGGGTCCGTTGACCACTCGTCGTCAACCCCTCAATAACCAAGGCCCCCGGCTTATTTAATACACTAGGAACATAAAACAAGTATTATATTAAATGAGAAAAATTAAATATTATTAGTTATAAAAAAAAACTCCAAAAAGACCCACTTACGCAAGTTAGATATTTCAACCATCAATACGTCAAATAAAATAAGTTTCTCCCCTTTTCGGACGCTTTTGGAAAAAGGCCACCAACTTGGCAACCAAGTTATTTTTTTATAACGCTTGCACCTCGTTATAGATATTACGTGTGTTTACTTTTTTTAAAGCTTAAATTGGACTCGAATCAATTTGCTAAACCCTTAGTTATACCTTGAAAATGAAGTATACATAATTTTAATTTTTTAATCTTTATAAAACATTAACTATAACAACCAATGTGATTGAATCAAACAAAATCGTGCTATTATCAGTTCAAAAATAGTAAAATTACGATGGAATAAAATTGATTCTGAAAACATATGGCGAGCCTAGGCGGATCCAACTGTCAACAATTCGCTTGTTTCTGTGTCTGTATTTGTTTTCCCTGCTCATACAAAAGATTCAATTTAAATATCAAATTTACGTAGGTTTATATTTTTTAAGAAGCCTAAGAATTTGTATCGAGAGTCAAGACTATCATATTCCTACACTGTTTGATCGTTCTTCTCATTAAAAAACAGAACGAAAGGAACAATGCACGGACCAAATCTCTGAAGATAGAGAAATGATTAGGCAAGATGACCTGAGATCAAGCTCGGAACATCACGTTAAGACCTCTTAGTATTTAACAAAAATAAATTTATACAAAATAAACTTTAGGTTAGATCATACTTTATTCCATCATTCCTTCCACCTTAAAAAAGAATAAAAGAGACCAAATCACTGAAGATAGTGAAATGGTGTACCAGGATGTCCTGAGATCATGCTAAATCCACCGTATTCAGACCCCATAGTATTTAACAAAACGAATAAGCGTTTAGGTCAGGTCATGATTAGGGATGGTTATCCCTAAGGTTAGGCCATTGGTTCCATAATTTTTTAGACTACTCTTTGAAGTAGGAAGCATTGTTGAAGAACCTAGTGAAAACTTTAGTTAGCCATAGGTAGTCTTCTAACCAAGAGATGTTTAGAAAGTAAAAATAAATTAGGCGATCTTAAGATGTCTTGGTTTGAGAACAGCTTTGCTAAATCTCAATTGAGCAAGAATGATATAGGTCGTAACTTTAAACCAGTCGTAAGGGACTGGAAAGTGTCTTTATCATTTTTATCGCACTTCTAGATTCAAAACGTATAACGTACCTCACTTTTTTTGTCATGTATGACCATAATCATGAGTAGGTTTAAGCGATTCGACCAAGCAGACCTCAACAAACTTAATTTATTTAAACTTAGTTTTTGAATTGAATAAATATGCATCCCAATAAGGAGAAGAAAAAAGAGATATACTTCTAGATGGATTAGAGTGCATATGCTGCTTTTAAAATTTCAACAAAGAAATTTTATCTTTGAACCCAATATTCACACCTTTATTACCATGTAAAATATTGAAATTTTTGGGAATTAACTGCAAAAATTTCAGACTGGAAATTCACTTAATTTGGATGTAATATCCTACATCACACCTACGCTGGTGAAAAAAAATTTGTAAAAGCTTGACAGCCTATGATAATCGTATTCCTTCATTTTTACTTAGATTTCGATCTAAATTATGCATTTAGAGGGGCTGTAAATCACAGGGAAACTAGAGGATGAACAATCGAAAAGCGTTCTATTTTATGAATTGAATAACAGGTTTCATTCGACGTCTATTATTATTTATGCCTTCCACAGCGGCTGATGCTGGCCGAGGAGTGTTGGCCGGGAGATTGATGATGTCTCGTGAGTGGCCCCGGTCAATGAAGTTCAAGGCTTACACAACTAGCATCTCATCCCGGCCCGGTCGTACAACTCGACTTGACCGGTTCGGCCCCTCTCTCGGTTAATTTGTGTCGACCGGTGCATTGTGCAGAACCCTGTGGTAAAAGGTGAAGAACGTTCTTAGGTTAACATTTTTGGCACAGACTACTGCTAGAGTTCTTCTGATGTTTTTATTACCAGTTTGCATAAAAATTACCAACACACACTTTAATACCAATGCATCAGTCAAACATTAAACCTGCAAGATCAGATACGTCTTAAGACCCACCATTTTTGAAATTATTTATGTACTTTTGTCACAGATACACTTATAAAAAGTCAAATTGCAGAAATAAATGAACCATAACCGTTCAAAACAGCGTCTTCAACGACAAATCTTAAGGCACACCTTTTTGAATCAATTCATAAAATATCTACATAACAGTTCCATAAACCATCAACTTTATCCATGGACAAAAACCATCACATGAAGACTGTCAATTTACAAGGTCACAAGGAGGTTCTTCAACGCTTGGCCTTAAGGCTATCATTATTAATCGATTTGCAAATTATTGCTTCTGGTTTCGAATCCCAGCATAGGTCATAAATTTTGCTCCAATTGCCACAAACAACGGTTTAAGAATATGTCCTCAGTTCAATGATAATCCATGTCAGAGGGATGGTAAAACTTCATAAAAGTATCATGGAATAAACTTAAGACGAGCTAGGACTAGAAAGTTAGTAGGATCGCTGAATGGACACTCCATACTCCAGATCTATACAGACTCGGGGATAGAAGAAACTTGCACAGATATTGCCAGAAAGAAGAAGAAACAGCGGAGTACGTCCTCTTGTTACAAAGGCCTATGTAGGAGGAAAGGTCTATGGATAACGAAAATGATGTGTCTGAAAAAAGACAATCTGGAAGGGAGGACGATTTGGGATCTGGTAAAACCCTTAAGCTTAACCAAGATGTTTAAACCATGTTGGAAATTGCACAATAGACTAACTTGGCCGTGGTGCGATAAATGAGTATTGCTAATGATCAAGGTCACGAGGTGATTCTTCAACGCCAGTTCTTAAGTCTATTATTATTAATCGATTCACATGGGTTCCGGGTTCGAATCCCACAAGTATAGCCCATGGAATTTTAATCGAGAATAATCGAAAAAAGCATTGTAAATTAGTGACTCTCTGTCCTCGATATCCAACAGGTATTTGGATGTTAAGCCGCCCTGTTCTGCAAAACAACTACGAAAATATCCAGACCAAACAAGTAAAATTGCAATAAATCAGCAAAATTTGACTTCAGAAAAAGTTCATTGTCTTCAGATTTTCCTTGAGGTTAGAGCTTTCTTTCCGATCGGAAAGGGAAAGCTCTCATTACTTTAATCAAGTATGAAATAACTTCGACGTTTCTGAGGTACTGGAGGGAAAAAGATATCCGATCTAAAATTTTGTCCCGTTCATCCGTAAAAACCACATTCGAGAATTCAATTCCGCTGGGCTTAACAGGCATTGCACTGGTGTTATTACCGATTCTACCTGGGTGAAACTAAACCACACAGCCTTTAATTATTATTATGCACATGGTGTAGAACATTAATTCAGAAGTTTTGTTGTTCTTAGCTCTTAATTTGGATAAAGTGCAGGGGACTTCTTGAAAGCTTTCATACGTAATGTCCTGTTTCGGTCGGTTCGTTTACTCTGTTACACACGTTGCTCTTTTTAGAGCTAGGTAAACAATACAAAAGCCTAGCGGATCCCACGCTCCTTTAAAAGCGCTTGACCATTGTCTTAAACGCTACAACAATAGGATAAATAAAAGGGCTTTGTCGCAACTCTGCTTACTCGGTCTTACTAAATGGGTGATTTGCTCAAAACACAAAAAAAGACTTTATCATCAAAAGAGTTACAGAAAATTTAATTGATAGCGTCGGTGATACTAGATTATAGTGGTATACTTTTGTAGCAAAAATAGCTTCATCACTTCCTCTCAGCATAGTGCTTTGCGTCGTCAATCAGCATAAATTAGACATTAGGGCTCGTTGACGGGCGACTAATAACAGAATACGGTCCGGCGCACAACCGCTGTTCCGTAATCTCGACTTAAATAGTCACTGGTAAACGGAGAATTCGCCAGGACAAAAAGATCTCTTCTTCGATTTACGCTTAAAATATGTACGCAGTTGGGTACTCGCAAATCAAAAATGTACTGAAATTGGGAGACAACCCACAGACTAAAAATAGCGAAATATCAGCAACTAGACTAAAGATAGCAAAACACGTTCTGACAATAATACAGCGAGGATTAACAGACCAGGGTGTTCAGGGATGGCCAAATCTATCCAACAAAAAGCATGTAAGCAGTCTGTCCGTAACTTTCCCCTTTAAAGATAGACAATTATCAGACATCTACCCAAAATAGTGAAATGTCTGACGAAAATACCGCGAGGATGGACGTACCAAGGACGGAGGGAGGATGGACGCCAAATCTTGCTAATCTAGCGAATCCTGTTAGCAGTTTTTTCGTTTTTTTATCTTTAAAGAAAGGCAACGAAGTATACATATCAAAAATGTCGAGGTGTCTTTTGATGAAAAAAGATCGAGGAAAGACAAACCAGGATGTTCAAGGACAATCAAATCTTAGCAACAAAAGAAGTCTAAATAGTCTTTCGTTTATTTCGCTTTCAAAGAAATACAACCAACAGATATCAGCCAAAAATGCCGAGCTGCCTTTAGATGAAAACACAGCGATGAAAGACGGACCAGGATATTCAGGTCAAATCTGCCAACAAGAGAAGCCAGTAAGCTGCTTTTTTCCCCTTATATAATTATAAATATATATATATATAAACTAACAGATATCTATCCGACATGTGGAAAATCCTTTTGAAGAAAACAGAGAGGATGGACAAGGATGTTCAGACTATCTTGCCAACAGGAGAAGTCTGTAAGCAGTCTTTAGTTTATTTCACCTTCATAGAAAGACAATGAGATCTTTCGAAAATGGCGAAATGCCTTCAGTAGAAAACGCAGTGAGGAAGGACGAACCAAAATGTTCAGGGGCGGTCAAATCTTGCTAACAAGGGGAGCCTGTAAGCTTCTAGACTATGTTAGTGTGATTAGATAATTGTTAAGTAACAAATATTTCAGTTCGTACAATAACTGGAGCCTTAAGACCAGGCGTTGAAGAACCTCGCGGCCTTAACATTAAACGACATTTACCATATTAATTTATTGACTATTCAAACAACACTGGCAATAATAAATAATCATAATTTGTGTCAAAATACAAGTGCAATGTCTCTCTGGACAGATTGGCCCTCAAATTTGGACGAGGAATTTTCTTCATTGGTTTGTCCATTATACACAGCCGATCTGTTGAAAAAAAGGGAAACCAACCGGACCATTGTGTTGCCAGATGATGTAAAATTAACAAGACCTGTTGAGTAAGCGAGAACTTGTTTCAAACACAAGAATCTCAGGCTTAACATTGACCTCGGCGACTTGGGACTTTCTCGTTCCGTTCGTTTTGAACCGGCGAAATTGATTAGACTAGGTTTCTGACAATTATTAGCTTCATTGTTATTATATAATGGTTTGGTCCACATTGACCGTCTCGTCAAAGAATGTGAATGTGTGGCTGGATCTTTGTCTCATTTTTATAATTGCTGGTTTTAGGTTGTGATACCAAATAGGCCGATATGGTTTTGACCCTTTGTTGAAGATGAAGATATGTATGTATCTATTATTTTTTTATTTTACTGTTGCGGATTTGGCACAATATGATTATTTTTTACTTGGTTTATTAATCGAGTTTTCGAAGTCGGAAGAAGTTAGCATCTCCGTTACTAACTGGCTGAGAGTTCTCTCAGCTCCCAACCTTTGACCCGACAAACGGCTAATCCGCTAAGTGAATTAGCAGTTTCTGACCGGAATAAATTAGTCGGCGGCGGGTCCGCCATACCTCGCCGTTTCAGTTCCCACACTTTTTTTAGGGTCGCGAGATGGGACCAGTTTATGGGATCCCGAGGGGAAAAGGTATTTCCGTTTTACAAGTGTGTTGCTTCAATACAGACAGACTGTGGTGGTACTGATAAATTAATTAATTTGTATAGTGACTGGAAAAACATTGTGAAACTTTATGTATTTTCCGGTTAACATTAACAACTGATATCGACTCTGACCTGCATAATTTTTGATCAGCGATCTACAAGCAGGATAATTCAATTTTTCCAACTTTTTTTAAAGTAAAAAAATATTAAATTTGTTATATTGCACAATGGCAAACTTTGGGTAATCGAGGAGTTAACAGATACGGTAACGAGGTTCTGTAACTCCTGGTCAGTGAATTGAAATAAATCTTATAAATCAAATTATTAGTGTCTATTTATGGATAGTTTCTCACTCTATGAATTTTTTTTGTTAATTACGGTAACAATGGTACTTTTTCCTACATATGGGGTAGTGGTATAATGCATTAATTACAAAAATAAAAACCATAGCAATTTTTATTCAAATTCTAGATGGCCAAAAAAATAGAGGTCTGCTATACCTAATATTTTGGTTGCTTTTTATTTTATATGCAGTATAAAATTCAGTGCCCTATTATCTTCATTGTAGATACTCCAATAAAAATAAACTTGGCATATTTCATGTCACTTTCTTGCACGGAATAACAGGTACTTTCAAGAGAGTAATAATTGATTATAGAAGAGAAAACAATTTATATTCTATTGTGTGGTGATTAGTGACAGTTAGTCGATGGTTATTCGGAAATCGTGAAATGCGTTCTGGTGTGATGTAGGTTTCAGAAAAACATTTTCTTTTATGGTGCCACGTTTCGACCTTTATTGAAATCATCTTCAGGGCCTGGGATTTACGAACATAGTTTAAATTTAACAAATACATGTGGAATGTGGAAAAAAGTGAATTTATACAATGCAAAAAATATTTTTTATATTCAATCAAAGTATTTCTACTCAACAAACACTTTGAGTGAGTAGAAATACTTTGATTGAATATAAAAAATATTTTTTGCATTGTATAAATTCACTTTTTTCCACATTCTACCTGTATTTGTTAAATTTAAACTATGTTCGTAAATCCCAGGCCCTGAAGATGATCTCAATAAAGATCGAAACGTTGGCACGATAAAAGAAAATGTTTTTCTGAAACCTACATCACTCCAGACCGCATTTCACGATTTCCGAATAACCATTGTATTCTATTGTTCAGGAAATTATTTTTTCGTTTTGTTTATGTACTGCAAATAACTTTAAAAGATCGATTGTATCCGTTCAAAGAGTTTGTTAAGACTGTTTTGTTTTATAGTGCCCAGAGCAGACGGACATCTATTTGAAAATATCTAAATATTTTCGCTAATAAACTTATTAACGGGGGCGTCGTTGGCCGCAACGCTTTAGGTGTTAACACGGCGCTCATTACTGTAAGGTGAAAGTCCCGGATTCGAATGCAGGGCTGCTGGATTCGAACCCGACTTACTTACAAATCGGCTTTTTTTCAAAACACCGGCACCCTGAGGGTTTATATGACCTTTGCTGTTGCGAACCCTTGTAAAAAATAAAAAAAATAAACATCGTTATTTGACATTGTCTAGTTTTCTTGAAGGGTTTCTGTTTCCCTTGAATTTTATTGTTTACATTTACTAAACTTGACAACGTATATCAGCATTGACTACCTATTTATCGGTGTGTGGTGTTAGAGAAAACTGAAACGATAACTACTTCCGTTCATGGTTATGTGTAACTGCATGATGTCAATGCACAAGATTTTTAAAAATATGTGCAGAAAATGTACTGTTTGTGAACCATTTTCAAAAACACAAGGTTTTCTTTTGAAATATTTAATAAAATTAAACAAACGGAAATTGTTTTAGTTTTCACAGTTCATTTTAATCTTCATGTTTGTTTTTAATTATTTGCGGAAGAAACATGTACAAAAGGACATGGGAAATATGTGTAGCGCTATTTTGCTTGTATTCGGCCTTTCTTGTAAGGATTTTGTATTGACATTAGCTCCAATAAAAAAAGTACCAGATCAAAATAATTTTAACAACCATCGACCAGTTTTTCTATAATTTTTCCATATCCGGCGAAAAGAAAGACTGGGCCGGCCGGGATGAAATAGCCGGCGGAACGCGCATTATAGGAGCGGTAGTGGGAGGACGCGTTGTTAAGGGGACATGCCTCGGGTCAGTCACGTACAAAAAATAGAACATGGACCGGAGGAATGATGAAAAATAAAAATAAAAAACTGACCAAATCGGTAAAGAGAACAATGAGCCTCGTCTCTTTGGGACCGGCCAGGAATGCTGGAGTCTTTTGAACGAGACCGTGGCTCGGTCCTGGGGCTCACGCGTTCACACGCATTTACTCGACGTCAACTCACACAATCTCTTGGAAAATTAACATAATTTAATAAAGTTTTTGGTTCCTATGGGATCAGAACCAATCGATTAGAACATCCTGTGGGGTGGTGGAAAAAGGAAAATGATTCTTTGGTGACTCACGTTACTACAATGTAACTTCTATGAAAACAGAAATGATACACGGTTTGTATTCCTTTCTTAAAAGTCCTTAAATTATAACATAACACTTTATCGATATAATTTTACTATTTCTGATATCATATTTTGGCAACAAATAGGCAGGGAGTTAGATGGACTTTATCGTCAATTAACTCTCACCCAACCGAATAACATTACGCCGATTGTGTAAAAAGGCTTGGTAAAATTAATCCAATACGTGCTAAAATAACCAGATTTTATAATTTCACAAGGAAATGATTGGTTCGTGTAATCTCGCTAATTTATTGTTGAATTAAAGCAAAATAAAATATTGTAGTATTGTAAAAAGGGTGGGTCTTAAGACTAGGCGTTGATGAGTGAGACAGTTTTTGTGGGTTAATGAAATAATCTTCATACTGCCTCTGCTTTATTGTTGAAATACGCGACAAACGAAAAATCGTCGGATGGTATGAAAAAGTTCTTTTAAAAGTAGGTAGGGGACTTAATATTAGGTTAGGTAAATTAAGATTAGGGTTAGATTACATTAGGCAAGGTTTAGGATAAGGGTTAGTGCTAATATTTGGTTTAAGTTAGATTAGATTTTGTCTGGAATTACCTGTAGATTTTGGGTTGTTTAGGGTTAAAGTGAAGATTAGAATTACATTAAGTAAAATTTAGAGCAAGGGTTAAGATTAACATTAGGGTTAGGATTAAAGTAGGCAAAGTTTAGAGTAAGGGGTAGGGTTAACATTAAGGTTAAGTTAAATTAAGCAAGGCTTAAGATAAGGGTTGGTGCTATCATTTGGGTTATGTTAGGTTTGGGTTAAAGTTGAGATTTGGGTGAGGCTAGATTAGGCAAGGTTTAGGGTTGGGTTAAGCGAACAAAATATACCAATTTTGATAAACACTTTTCGCTGTAGACAGGATCGTCTACTTTCGCTCGTTTACGTTTCACTCAAACACGTTGTGTCCAAGCCATCTTCAGTGAGGAACAGTTCCTACTTAGCTTCAGTGTTTGTTAACAACGAATTTTTTTGTTATTACTCTCATCATTAGTCAAATTCTTCGCTGAAGATTACGTGAAGCAAAAGTATGCTGAGCCAATAAAATGATTAATGGCGATCAGTTCAACATATTTTCATCGATTCATGTACTAACAAACACCAACTATAATAAAACTTGAGGTGAGATTGGTGATATTTTTTTAGTATACCCGTTTCCGAACATCCTGATCTGCCTATTCTTTGTTTTGTGGAGGCTCGACATTCAAAATAATGTGCAACTCAATAACCGAAGACAAAAATTACATAAATAACCAATTTCACTGTCCTATCCTAAGATTTTTTTTCACCCTGGCACGGTTTTGCGATCCACGTAAACCCAGATTCAACATGTAAACAACTTTTACTGACGTTAACTTTTCAATTGAACAGTGATCGACATACAACATTTATGGGGCAAGGGTAACGCCTGAGTATTTATATTAATTACAACAATTTCTCTCAAACCAGTTGCCTCGTTTGCTTAACATTTCCCTTCTTTAATCAACACTATAATTTGTAACTGTTTTAATCACTTTTCCAAATACCTTGTACGTGTTTATATTTTTGGATTGTCGTGTCTCGATGGTGAACAAAAATGTTACTTATTACAAAACATACAGAAGTTTTTCAATTTAATAATAAAACAATACTTCTAGTTAATGTAATAATGTGATTTGATCTGAATTGGCTGCATTTAACAGTTACGGATGGATATATTTAACTCCTCTTAGTAATAAAAATTAATCGTGTGATACAGTATTGTTTTATTTATAGTTCAGGCTCATGAGTCAGAGCAGGACTTTTTCGTGCAGCACAATATTTAATGGGGAAGTTTTGAAGTATTCGTCCAGTTTGATCAAATTGGGAGGACGATTTCAAATAAGACCGGAAAGGCAGATCTAGAATGATCAAACCTGTTATTCTATTGAAAAACAGTAATTAGCAAAAAAAAAACTTTGAAAGCCGAAACCGGAATTACAGTTTTCCGGAGGAAGAATTTCCTTTCATTTTGCTTCATTTTTGCTGTACGGCATTGACCCGATGTTGTCCGCTTCATATCTCTGTTTCCTATAAGTCCATTGTCTTCCTGAAGAATGGCCGTCCAGTGTGAAAATGACGTTTCGAAGGAGAACGCAAAGCCGATCTCTTTTCTTTTTACCGTTTAATCGGAATAAATGTAGCTTCTGTCGGAGGGGGACAAAAAGGTCTGGGTGGCCAAGCATTTGTCCTAATTCCATGCGGGGGACTTTCTACTCGTTTGGAAGCAAGTCCCTTCGCCAAGCCTTCAAGCGAAACTCGAGTTACATTTTAAGGCCTAATTTTATACATTTCAAAGCCTGTGTCAAAGTGGGTTTTTAACACTTGGAAGATGAACGAGGGGCAATAGGAGGAAGAGATGGGAAGGGATACCTGTGAACGGACCAGAACTAATCAATTACAAAAGGGGTCGTCAACAGCCTGATTGGCTAAATCAAGGGATAATAGCCATCAAAAACAAAACAAAAAATGTTTCACATAAGAAATTCTAATTTTACCTAAAATATTTACATAGGTATTTACATAGGCTATAATAATAACAATAATGGCTAACAGACTTAAGTTAGGGAAATGCCGAGTGGTAGATCAGGATGATCGAAAATGACGAAATGCTTTCTTGAACCTAATAACCATGAATTGAAGCTTTTTGGAATAATTGGAAATACTGGTTTAAAGTTCTCTCTTGCTAGATTCTTTCGTAATCGATGATCAGCAAAGCTTCCATATCGCATGTTACAAAAACAAAAAACATCTAGTATATGGTAAAAAATTAACGTTTTATAAAATATTGATTGGGGGTTTGCAAAATGATGGCTCTTGGTTAGTCGTTGCAGGTCATCCCGGCTGCCTATTCTCGCTTATTTTGTCTGCCAGACATATTTCGTCATTGTTAGCAGTTTGTTTCTTTGAATAAATAAACACGAATCTTCGCTAAACATCTTTTTTGTGAACTAATATGAGGTCTGATGGAACTACCCTGATCTCAGTTCATCCTGGTATACATTTCACCATCTTCAGTGATTTGGTTTATGCGTTATCTGTTGTTCTTTTTTTTTTATGTAACAGTGTATCTTAATCTAAAAGTATAGGCTTGATAAATACTGAAGGGTTTGAAAAGTTAGGAACCTAAAATGATCTCAGGTCATCCACTAAACGATTACTCTTTTAGTGAAATACTGTTGGCTTGCAAGGTAATGAATCTAGCTTGACCCCAGATCAGGCTGGGATGATATTTCACTATATGCAGTGATCTTGTCTGCGGTTGTATCTTTTGTTCTTTTGATTAGGCGGGAAGAAAAACGAAACGGTGTATGACTTAATGTAAACGTACAATCTTGTTAAAAACTGTATTATAGTCTTTATCTCAGGTCATCCTGGTATGCCATTTCAACATGATCAATGATTTGTTCTGTGCGTTGCCTCCTTCATACCTCTTTTAGATGGGAAGAATAGCAGTGTATATCCTAACTTAAACGTTTGATTTTTTTTTAAATACTGTAAGGTCTGCAAGGGGTAGACTTAGCTTGATCTCAGGTCATCCTCCATTCCACCATCTTTAATAATTCGTTCTGTGCATTGGCTCTTTCGTTATTTTTTCAGAATGATCAACCTTCTTTAGTTCGTGCAAATACTGGTCTAAATCTAGCAATCTAAGTTTAAAAAAAGTGCAATTAGTATTTTGTAAAAATAACAGAGGAGAATAGCGCACACTTATTACTCATTTTCCCTTCAAGTTTATCAGTGCATTGGACGATGTTTTTGGCATTCATTGAAGAGATTCAAAGTTCATACGGGTGGGTGAGTCCTAGAATAAATCCGCTCCCGGATTTATAAATAGTAAGGTGGACTTCGTGCCGTACGAGTTTTCAGTTTTAAAGCGAATAACATGCACTCGCGTCCGATAGATAACACGGTCGAACAGGCAGTAAAACTTTGTTTATTTTCAAATTGTTCACTGCTTTGTTTCAAAGCCAGCCGTTTTTTATGAATGTGAAAATAGCTGAATTGCACATAAAATATTGGGAAACTTTTTTTAAAAATAATTGTGCCACTACTTCTGTTGGACAATCTTCATGAGAAAACTCAAGAAACTTATTAATTAATATATAAATTCGGTACTTCTTATAAAAACAAACAAGTCGTGAGAAGAAAACACAGATGTGAAGAAAGATACAAAGATATTTTCACTAGAAACACAGTAAGCAGATTAAACACAAAACATTTTGGTATTGTCTTGCCCTGAGTCGTCCTTATTATATATAGTCCAAGGAAATGAGGATATTATAACATCTAATTAACCGGCGGAGACAAAGGTCACACAATCATTATTTAATGACATGTTACGTTGGATGGTCTGCTATTAAGTGTTATTATGTATATATTAATTTTTCTCATGGTGGGTCAGAAAGATTGAGCTTTTAAACCGATAAAAGTTGTGCAAATAATTACATACTATTAATTATCTCGACTTAAGTGAATAAATAATAAAACTAAATCAAAGATCAAGTAGAATATCGAAGATTCTTTCTAGGAATGTTTTCTTTTGTTGTAGTTGGCCAAGTGCTAAAGTACACCTATATTAATATCGCCAACTAGACCGAGTCTGTTTTTTGTGAGTTCATTTGATTATTTTTAGCGATTTCTGAATACTGATCGCTCATTTTAGACAGTATTTAAATTAGATCTAGAAGGTAAACTGGTAAAACCTATTGGGACTAAGGCGAGTCAGAACGTAAACCCTCGGATTTATTTATATTCTTAACAAAAATGTTTACAAAAATAGAAAGCTTTATCCTCTCTCATGTGTTCCAATTAGGCTAAAAAATAAATCTTAAAATGTTGATTTGTTATAGTGAGAAAATAAATAGGCCAGGCGAAATGTCTTTTATTTATCGGAGAAAGTTCTTTGACGTTTTCGAAATATACAATCCAATACATAAATAATTAATTAATCTTTTTATGTAAGGTTTTGGTTGAAATGAAAATGTTAGCGTCACGAGCGGGATTCGAACCCATAGCTGCAGGTAGCAATAGCCGAAAGTTCCAATCCCGCTCGTGACACTAACTTTTTCATTTTAACTAAAACCTTACATAAAAAGATTAATTAATTGAAAGAAATAATTTGGTCAATCAGACAACTAAATACAATGGATTTAATGCAGAATGAATTTTGATTTTTTTACAAGATTAAATCTACAAAAAAAGCTTAAAATTTAAGTTTTATTGGAGAAATATTATCCAGATTTTCTTACATGTTTACAATAGGTTTTTCCAAAGAGAAGGATTATTAAAAGTTATGTAATAAAAACACAAGAGGCCCCTGTTTAAAGGATAAGAAGGGTATTTCACCTGACAGGAAATAAGAGTCTGCGAAGGAATGTCAGGGTTGACCCAGTTCGTCCCGCCTCATGATTCTCCCTCTGCCGCGCAATCCCTAGGGCAGATTTTTTTTATTGCCGCATATCAAACCTAATCCCCACGCCGAGATATCTTATCTCAGGAGATAAAGTATTGTAAAAAAAAAACAAAAAGTCTCAATGAATCCGACCGTCTGATCAAAAGGGCGTAATATCACGACGATCTGAAATTTTCAAATGGGCCGATTATCCTTAATCAAAGATCGAGAGATATAAATAGAGGAAAAGTAGAGGAACATATCACATGTGTATTTTTAACGTGATACAATACCGAAAAACGCTTTTTTTTATTTTACATTTAAAAAAAATATTTTAACCTATTATAGAAGGTGAAAATCAAAATCATCAAAATTTATAAAATCTTAATCAAAAACCGGCTCAAATAATTTTTCCTTTAGTAACTTTTAAGTAACCATCCATTGCAACCAAACGTTAATATTTAATTGTTAAAACAATTCCATTTTAGATATTTAGATTGCTTTATTTTCTGAATGTTGTACGTATAACATGTTCATGACCCAAAGAGTGACATTGAAGTGAGTAGGAATGACGATTGAAAATTTGGGTTGATCACTTTTGTCACCTGCTCCTATTTTTGGAGATCATAGAGCTGATTTATTCGTTGTTTTTTGTTTCCTTATGGAAATGTGTGGAAAGTGAATGTATTTATTAGAGTGAATATATAGAGTGCAAGGGGCTATGGCGGAATATTGAATGCTTAATTGACTGGTTTGTAACTAAATAAGAACGAATCTAAGAATAAGTATGAGTGTGTCTAAGTTTGGGGCTGAAATGGCATAGTGGTCTGCAGCACATGGAGTCAACGAGACAGGTGATTTCTGCTTTAAGCTTGCCACAAAAAGACACGAGCTTAATTCTGTACATATGTATATATCAGTGGAGTTATATGAAAAAGTCAATCATCACTTGTACGTAATAAAAAGTATAAATACAGTGGCGTGGTTTGGGTTAACCAAATCGGAATATAACTATACTCGTGTGACAGACCGAACCAGCGAGACCAAGCGTACCAGGGTGATCAGAAACAAACAAACAAAAAAAAAAAAGTTTCGCTATACCGTAATCTCGAAAGAAAATATCAAAGTGTAAATACACCCTGGAAATTTTTTCCTAACGAATGGAACCAACCAAACTTAGACAAGATTGACCTAAATGATCTCAACTAGCTAACGAATTAAAATTTCACAATTATGGTTAAAAAGTACCAGTGATGTTCATCTTAAACGTTCATAAATAATTTTTATGCAGTCCTGGTGTCAGGATGGAAAGATTAAGAATATTAAGAAACGATCCCTGATTAAAAGAAGAAAATTGAATAAAACGTGTGATTCTTGAAAAAAGTGCTGATTTTAGAAAATGTCAGCATTTTTCTTTGCATTCGTAGCTTTTAATGGAAACATACGAAAATTAAATAGTGTTTAGGTGTTGAAAGTTGAATAATTTATTGAAACTGATCTCGACGGTGTTATCAACTAGCGAACGGACCATTACTAAAGAATTGGATTTTCCCGTTATTTCTTTTCCGTCCTTATTAAAGCCACTTTCGATTCGGAGGATTGTAAGCCTGGATCTTTTACTAGGCAGACTATAACATGTATCGTTCGGGACAAAAGCTGTTCGCGAGGAGGTAGGTGTAAGGAGAACATTGGCGCTGAGATGAGAGGGGCGAACCAAGATCCACATCAAGGACACTTTCACTTTGTCGGAGCAACTCGGCTCTTTTTCCCCCCTTTTGTTTCCAGTGATTTTCACAGGATTGCATAGTCCTACGAGTTATCTGTTCGAAAAAGTTACCATTAGTGGTTATTATGTCCTAGTAATAAGCCAACATGGTTAATTTCACTGCATTCAATATTTAGAAAGATATCGAGCGGTTTGAACAGTTTTAAAATATTGTAAATCGATGGAAGTTCATAGGACTTCTTCCTTCTATCCACTTGTTGCATTTGTACATCGCTCCGTGATTAATTGTGATCCGAAGGAGCGAGGTTGGGCTAAATAGTATTAATTGTTAATTTACGAATGATCAGATGACCAAAAATACATCAGGAACACCCATAATAATTTGGTTAATTACCAAGGCACATAAGATTACGAAAAGGCGGATCGGGAGGTCAAGCTAGTACGTACCACCCTTCGGCATAGTTAAAACGTAGTAAAAAGGAAGTGTTAATTTCGGATCAACAGAGATTCTTCTTCTACATACCTAGAGCACGGGCTAAAGATCTGATATGTAGAAGAACATCATCACTCGTTTAAGAGTAGTCTATACGAGGTTGACACACGGACACCTTTTGAGGACAAGCCCGTCCCACTTCATTGAAGGATGTCATCCTTAGCTTCATGTGGAGAGCGACTGTTTGGGCCACTAGTTCCGATTTTTGGAGGAAACAGAGCTGTTTTATTGGTAGTTTTGGGTTTTCCTTTATTTATTGAGAGTGAATGTATTTATTACAGTGAATGTGTGCTGTGCAAGAGACGATGGTGGAGTATTGAATAGCTACGCGAGATCGACACTACTTTTAGGTCCAAACTGGCGTGTCTCAGGCATGTAGAGAAAGTTGGCTCAACGTACCCCAATTAATTGCAGGATGCCATTATGGCTCCATATAGAGAGCGAGTATTAATGTCTTCAAATAGGAGAATTGTGATTGGGCACAGCAGTGAGTATTTGGTCAAATTTTTGATTTTTTTGAGAAAACAAAGCTGTTTTATTAGGAGTTTTGTGTTTCCTTATGTGTGTGTTGAGAGTGAAGGTATTTATTCGAACGAATATGTAGTGTGCAAGGGAGATACTAGAGTATTGAGTGCCTTACTGATTAGTATGTATATAGAAAAGAAAGTATCTAAGAATGAATAAGTTTGAGTGTTTCAAACATGTGTAAATTCAGTGTAAGCCCCTGGAGTCAACGAAACAGGTGATTTCTGCGACAAGCTTGCCACGAGAAGACATAAGCTTAATTCTGTACATATGTATATATGTGTACTGGTTTTTTTAGTATAATGAGAGGGATGCATTTATTAGAGTGAATGCGCAAGGTGCAACGGACGAAGGTTGAGTATTGCGTAGCTATACGAGGTCGACAGTACTTCTAGGCCCTAGTTGGCGTTGTGTCCATTATTTCTTGGCTTCATATAGAGAGCTAGTAAGAATGGCAGCACTATATGAATTGCAGTTGCTTTTTTTGCTTAATGTCAACATCACCGTTAAACTAACATTCAAGCTTGCAAAGGAAAATCATAGATAATCATAATCATTTTAAGACAAATTATTATATATATATTTATATAAAATCTGATTCGCGATGGTACCCTTTGTTTTGCAATTTTTCTACAGTTCCGCCGTTTGTTGTCAACAAATTGTTGAAGGGAGACTTTAGTAAATAACAATATTTTTAAGACAAGAGAAACATTACCGTATTGATTATAATAATAATTGGTGATTTTGTTACTTTAAGTGTTTCTTTATTAGCAGTTAATCATAATTATTTCTCTGCCCTCAAAAACTGTTTAATCATGAGAATACATAACACTTAATGAGAAACATAACATGCAATTAGTTGATAATTGGAATACTAATTAGTTTTATTTAATGTCTTAGCGATTAGCCATTATTATTGAATTTTTCCAAACTTTTTTTACAAGCTCATATAGTGACGTAAAATAAACATAAAGATAACTGTATTTCAAAAAGTTCCGAAATATTTTCAAACAGTGGGAAACTTCAAGGTATGAGTAATAATTTTTAATTATTCTATTTCCCGTTCGTAACGCTTATCGATAATTATTGCTGAAAATTGATTGTTCAAATGACATCATTAATTTCCAAATTATACAATTTTTAAATGAATATTGAACAATTTTGTATTGTTATTTGGCACGCCTGCTCTCGCTTAATGACGCCATCATTACCTTCCTAATTTGGCAAAATCTGAACGTAGGTGATCATCCTGGTCCAACTTTCTCGATAAACGTTGACCCAGAAGGACTGCTTTAGCCCTTATTTCCAATAAAAGTTCTATTTAAATTCGTCTAAATTTTAACGTTATAGTCCTTAGCAATATAGGGACTTAGTCGGTCTTCAAGAAAAGTTGAGATCGCCTGTAATGATTTAAATATGTCAAACTGTAGACATATTTAAGTGAAAATGTTGTTTTGTCCTGATGATGACCTTAAAATAGATCGAAAGCTTGACAGTAGCAACTAAATTTGTTTATTTCTACAAGACCATACCTTGATCCAGCAGCAGTTAATAAGGCGCCCTAAGAGTTAATGGACCCGTACCTCCTTTCTGTGTAGGTAGTGTTATTTAAGTTTATTAGCGATGAAGAGGGAGGATAATATTATTTATTTACCTCAATGTAAATATTTGTAGCTGTATCTATATTTCATCAAATTACATTTGTATCAGAAATTGCAGATTTTAATGAAATATTGAAAAAATATGCATCCTAAAACGATGCATATGTTTAACTGCAAGATCCTTTTACAATACATCACAAACAGGACTTTAATCTGAAGAAGTTTAAACTAATAAATAATTCACTATTTTTCGTGGTCCGCTTGACCAATTAATATCATTCAATTAATTAAGGTTTTTAGTTGAAATAAAAAAGTCAGTGTCACGAGCGGGATTCGAACCCACGACCTTCGGCTTGATACGCCGCTACTCTACTACTGAAGTCACGATAGCTCAAGTGGTAGAGTAGCGGCGTATCAAGCCGAAGGTCGTTGGTTCGAATCCCGCTCATGACACAGACTTTTTATCTCAATTTAACACCTTAATTAATCTAATTAATAATCTTCAACTCCGTGATTCTTTGTTTAATAATTAATTATATTGTATCTATACGTTTTACGCTTTGTCTGGTTGAAAAGAGATTTATATTCTTTCTTTATGTAAGCGATATTGCAATTTTTGAGTAGATTTCATTATTTAAATATTCTTTCCGTGAATAGAAATTGCCATAGTGCGATTTTCATTCTCACATCTTAATCCTTAAAAACGTTGTCGGTTTTATCCACTTTGTACGTGCTTTCACTCTCCCCCTTCGAGCTTAAATGACCGGTAACGCTTGGTGTTAAGTGGAATATTGTGTATTTCATTTATTGAGGGTATAAATAGACTATAAAAATAGAAATTCTTTCAGTTTGTACAAATTTTCAAAAACTGTCTACCCTCTGGAGGTGATTTATTACTATTTGACAACGAGTAATAAAATAATGTTTCATTTGTCACTTCACGTGTCTTCTTTAAAGTGTTATATGTGGAAATTTGTAAATTTATAAGACTGGAATTGTGATAATTTAGTTCTAAAAATAAAACACAGCAAGGTTCCCTCCGGCTGGAAATGTATGCAAAGCGTTGGCATTATTGACATCATTGCAATTATTGTAATAACTACAGCATTGTTTTCAAGAGTAATGGATGGTTAACGAGTTAAACTAGATAGCTCGGAAATTTAAAGTCTAATGTTCCTCAAGTGAAATGAAAATTGTTTTGAAAAAAATCCTTCTACGAAAAGATCTAAATGACTGGTCATAACATTATTAACATTGTAGTTAAACGACTTTATTAAACATCGTTAAACTATAATTTTCCCAGGAAACTCCTGGATCGTGTATCGTCTAGAATTAAGGCCAATATTTTCACGGTAAGTTTTACTAGTAACGATTAAGCGGAAAACGTTTAATCTACAGTGTTATAAAAGCTTGGACGTCAAAGGTTTTTCACAATATAGTAACCTCTAAGTAGGAAACTAGACTCATTGTTTAATTTCGGCCTGGCCAGTCGCTTGTGTCAGTTATCAGATCTGCTTAACAAACTTTCTCAAGACTAGTTACATTGCATTCCAATATTGGATCATTTGAAATTTCCTAGTTATAGGTAGATCATTATTAGTATTTTGATTTAGTATATTAACGCTGATGGAATGGAAGATTTCTATTGAATCACACGTGCCAGGAAGACTGGAGTAAATTTGATTATACTGTACTGAAAATATCCACAGCTGTGCACCACGGTTTACGTCATTGAATCCATGGCTCGACTTTTAACTGCTTCTTTAGAAAAATCGAATCAAACTAGACCTTTATGAAGATATTCTCTGAGGAAAACCCCTTAAAAAAGGGTAGGGGTTTTGTTTTTATGATATTTGTAACCCACAAACAAGGCAATCTGAGGGTAAGAATTTCGAAAGTATAAAATAAATATCTAAATAATTAACGGAGAGACTAAATATTGACACTATTGTAGTAATTGTGCAACATTCTTTAATTCGTTATCCATTTTTAATAGATGTGTGTGTGTGTGTGTGTGTGTGTGTGTGTGTGAGAGAGAGAGAGAGAGAGAGAGAGAGAGAGAGAGAGAAAGAGAGAGAGAGAGAGAGAGAGCGATAAATAGAGGGTAGGTAAATGATAGATAGAGAGAAAATTAGCATAATAAGAAATTACACACAGAAAATATAACGATGATACAGAGCGATACAAGAAGGTTTTTCAACGTTATTTTGTTCATTTAAAAGATACAAATCCCTTTGGAAGGTTGGTTAAATGATTACGAATTTGGCTGAAAAAAGATATAATAGAAAGGCAGAGAAGGAGAACTGAGAGGTGTGAAAGGAGAAAAAATAAATGAAAAGAAATAGATATAGAGAGAGGTGAGGGGAAAGAGAAAGAGAGATAGAAAGTGTGAGAAAGAAAGAAAGAGAGAGAATGAATGAGAGAGAAAGAGTAAGGGAGAGAGAGAAAGAGTGAGAGTGAAAAAGAGTAAGGGAGAGAGAGAAAAAGTGAGAAATAGAGAGAGAGAGAGAGAGAGAGAAAGAGTAAGGGAGAGAGAGAGCGGATGAGTGAGTAGGAGAGTAAGGGAGAGAGAGCGGATGAGTGAGAGGGAGAGTAAGGGAGAGTGATAAAGAGTAAGGGAGAGAGAGAAAAAGTAAGGGAGAGAGAGAATGAGTGAGAGTGAGAGTGAGAGAGAGAGAGAGAGAAAGAGAGAGAGAATTATTTACTAGGTTTGTAAATTATACAGGTTGTAGGAGGCTCTCTGGCGACATTACTTTCTTTTCGAATGTAATGCCTAAGGTTGCAGTTCTAAAATGAGATTGTATTTTGTGAATGTTGGGTTTGTGGTACACTTTCTTAAGGTTGGAAGAGGATTATTTTCAAAGAAATTAAAACATTTGAGAACTAGTTGCTACTTTGTTCTTTCAACGGGAACAAAAAGCTGTTACCTGATGTATTGAAGATAATACTTTCCAGTCATGAACTTACAATTCGTATCACAAAGGTTCGGATGCACCGATTAAACATTCAGGGGGTTCGGCTCGATACAATCATAACGGTTACGAATGTTGAATATCAAACAGGTCGCCGAAACACTTACGTGTAAAAATAGTTATAAAAGGCTGGGATAGTTCAAGGTTCCGTTTAACCATAAGGTCCGCGGTCGGTATGCGACAGACGCCGCTGAACGCTTTCACAGCATAAAGTGCATTATGCTATATCACAGATGCTTTCACCCTCTGCTTGAAAGTTAAGTCGAAAAGGTCATTTTGTAACGTCTGTAAGACTCTTCCAGGAAATTCCCAAACGTTACACAACGCCCTAGGATCCTCGACCTCTATTTAGATCCGGCTTTTTGCTCCCAATCTCACGTGAGGGGAATATTTTCTCGTCTCGTTTCTATAAGGAGTTATCACATCTTTCTTAAAAGCGACGTCTTTCTTCGCAATACGTGACGGTTTTTTTAAAAATAACATCTACCGTCTGCAGGTTGACCAATTATTCATTGTATCTAGCCATTGTATCTACATTAATTAAATCCAAACTAAGAAGTTCTTTTATTCTAGGCAACGATCATGAAAAATGTAATTATAAAGCAATCTTAAAATTCTTTAAAAAAATAGTTTATCTTTTAACTAAAACCCACGAATTTTATAACAGTTAAATGTGTAATTAGAAAACTTAACTTAGTTCTCAGGTAAACTATTCATATGAAGGATTTTCCCTCTCTAATTCCATCAAATAAATATGATCGATCCCTAGGTTAAGTCCACCCTTAGAAGCGGATAATTGAGGTTCATTTGGCTTTCCCCACGATCTCAGTCGACCTATGTATTGCTATACAGAATCCATCGAAGAATCTTCTAAGAATTTTAGATGGAAATCACTATCAGTTACGAAGTTTGTTAAATTTCATTAGGTTAGAGAGTGTAGTTTAACCCCTAGCGTATGCAAATCGGAAACCTACACTTGCAACATCTCCATTGGTAAAAGTGTGGATTATTTTTCCATTAAAGCGACCTTCCAGAACACTGTTTGTCTACTAAAAAAATCTCCTCCATCATCATCATAATTGTTTAAGATATCCGCGGTAAACCCCACAAAAAGGTTTTTATAATAGCCTACATAAAAGAAAATTATCAACAAAAACTAAATTATAAACATTTATTATATTTCTATGTATTTCAATAACATTTAACGTTATTCAGTATATATTTTTTATTAAAATATATATGTAAAATCTATCTTATCAAGAAAAATAAGAACGTCTCAAAATTAAGAATACTCTGTAAAAGATGAACAATAGATATGCAGTTCCATTAAAGAATGTCCAGTGAGTATAGGGTAGTATAGAGATAGGGTCATGTGTAATTATCGTTATCCAGAAACGATAAAAGGGAAACAATTGGAATCCCACATGCGATACCCTGTATATTTTATTAAAGAGTTTAAAGGTTAAATAGTATTTAAGATCAATGAGTGGTTTTCTTCACCATTTTCGTCAAGGAAAATGCTGAAGAAAACCACTCATTGATCGTAAAAACGGTATACATCGCTACGTTTTTCTCTCTATCTCACTATTTCTTCTTTGCTTTCTTTATCTTTGTCACTGTACTTCTGTCTATCCCTCTTTTTTAGTTCCTTCCTTTTTTTATTCCTGTCACACAACCTCTGTCTGTCTGTACTTTTTCCTCCAATTCTTTGTTCTTTTATCTATATCTCACTACCTCCGTATGCCTGTCTATCTCCCGTTTTCGTCCCTTTCTTTTATTATCTCTGCCTCTCTCTACCTCCGTATGTCTAATTTTCTATTGGCGTACCTTTCTTTCTTTAGCTCTATCCCCATACCTCTGCCTATCTGTCTTCCTCTCTTTTTGTTGTCCTTTTCTTTCTTTCTTTACCTCTAACTCTCTAACTTTGCTGTCTGTCTCTCTCTCTTTTTCATCGCTTTTTTTCTTTCTGTCTGTCAATCTCTCTTTTTTCTTTATTTATCTCTATCTCTTTACTTCTGTCTGTTTTCCTGTCTCTATTTTTTCGTCCCTTTCTTTCCTTGTTTTTATATCTGTCTCTCTACCTATTTCCGGTTGTTTCTGTCTGTCTGTCTGTCTGTCTCTCTCTCTCTCTCTCTCTCTCTCTCTCTCTCTCTCTCTCTCCCCTTCTCTTTCTTTTCCTTTCGCCCTCACCCTGGAGGTATGGATTATATTTTCTGCTTGTTATTTCCAGTTGTATTTTTTCGTTTTTTTTTAAAGCCCATTTGTAAATATGTCGGGTTCGAATGCAGGGCCGGTGGATTCGATCCCGGGACCTTTACTTTACAGCGATGAGCGCCGTGTCAACGCCTAAACCGTTGCGGCCACCGACGTCCCAGTTGTTGTTATTTGGTATATTGTTAATTTTATCAAATCTAGATCCATAAAATAAGTGAGAAAAATGGGTTTTCATCTCATATGTTATAAATCTCTCTTTCCTTTTTTCTTCCTTTCCTATTCTTCAACTATTTAATACTTTCTATTATCTCTAATGAATAAAAGAATAAGAAAAATAAAAAATAAAGTTCGTAGTTATACAGAATGTGCGTGTGTGTTTGGTAAACCGGTTTTTTCGTTTCGACCACCTAAGGAATTAAAGTGGCGATTCGCGGTTGATTGAATTTCGTTGTTTGACAATTGACGTGTTCTCTATTCGAAACGAGCTTCCGTTCATTAGAAGGGCACTTGAAGGTGTTTCGAATCTTTAATTTGACCTATATTTTTATTATTCGTTTATGTTCAAACGTAAAACATTTTTATTTTGTACCAAACTTAAGGTCTTAGTTAAAATCCGTTCGTTTTCCAACAGCTGGGCAAAGTCGAAAACAGGGGGGGGAGTCGAAGATATGAATTGAAAATTAGAAAGCGCATTGGGATCACGATCTAACTCGGGGAATTCTAATCGGACTGTTTCGAGCAATTTTCCACTTCACATTGAAAACTGCATTTGAGAAGTGAAGAACGGATCGATTTCTGCCTTGGTGAAAAGCTCTTCAGGATTTAAATATCGTTCCTCAAGTCCCGGGGACTAAAAAAAGAAGGAAATTAAAACAACGAAATTGCAAATATTAGATAAGGAGAGGGCATTGCTCAATTGACCCACAGTATGCCTTATGAAACATTTTAGAAACGGATCCAACTTATAATGAACAGGCGACAGATAACCGTTGGGCCATTTATTGACTAACGCTCTTGTTGCCATTATGGAAAACAAAACGCACGCGGGTGTGTGTTTGTGTGCGTGTGTGCACGCCTCAGTCTAAACTAATTCCGATATTTACTTTATCATCCTCCTGAAAAACCCAATGTATTAATTCAATAAATTCTACACTAATGAATGTATGTTAAAAGTTTAATTATTCTTACAAGACAGTAACGACAGATATTATTAATTGAAAAGAAGAAAATAATGGAATAATTGAGTGAATACGTTTAAATACAACTACCCATATATGTACATAAAAAGAGACAGACAAAGAAAATTTATTAAAAAAAAATTATGTTGGGAACTGAACTAATAATAATGATGGGCGATACATAATTAATATCCAAACAAATATAAAGATCTAACAAAATTCCATTAGTTAATATGACAGCAAATAATATTGTCTATAATATATATTGGGTGTATTAAATTAAAATCAAAGGGAGAGGGCACCAAGAGGTCACATACAGAATAGTACAAACAGAAAGAAAAACAATGAAGTCACCAGAAAAAAAACTTAAACGGAGGTATATTAATGGGGGAGGTCAAAGAGATTTAGTTAAAAAGACACACACACAAAACGAAAAATAAAAAGAGATGAGGGAGAGAGAAAAAAAGAGAGGGAGTGAATGAGAGGAGAGGAGAGAAGGGTGTAGATTGAGAGGTTGAGAGTGTGAAGGGAGAGAAAGAGAAAGAGAGAGAGAGAGAGAGAGAGAGAGAGAGAGAGAGAGAGAGAGTGAGCGGAGAAAGGGGAAGAGAAAGGTAATAAATGAAGTTGCATATTTTAATAGGCGATAATGGGGAAACACAAGAAGACATATGTGTAAATTAAAGACAAATAGTAAAAATAAAAAGGCAAGAGGATTAAATGAATAAAACATATAGCAATATAAACTAGATATAAATAAAATAAACAAAAATAAATTTAAAAAAACATTGGCCTCCAAAGCAAAGGAATTTTTTGTTTTTGTGATTTCAAGAATTTATTTGATCAGGTGGATGGGCTATTGTCAATTTTGATGGAAGATATAACAAGCTCATCGCATAATAAACTTAAACTAACTCTAATTGAAAAGAAACTGGTTATGAATAATTCATTGTTTGATATGCACCTAACATGGTGGTCTGCCTATCCTCACTGATTTTTGTTGGTTCATGACCCAACCAAACCATGAACTGGAGCAGCATGATAGGCTTGATGACCTAACTATCAAACAATAAGTTTATCATCCCCCAGAGCACAGGAAGAAATCTCAATGAATAATTCAGACCAAACATAGTAAAAGGTCAAAAGTTAATAATAATTACAAAAAGCACATTTGTAGAGAAAATAAAGAACATAATAGATTGTTAAATAATTTTTTTAAAACAATGGTTCTAATTAATGATCCAATTTATTTATTATATACTGGCTGTTTATAATGATCAACGTATAAAACCATTTGAAGGGATTTTTTTATTATTTCATTCTTGTTTGTTTGGTCGTATACATTTTAGCTTTTATCTAAAAGTTGTATAAAAAATGTATTTCAAAGATCCTAATCAGAAGACCAGCCCTGGGAATTTGATAGTATTTTATATGCTCCCAGTCCGAGAACAATTTTTGCAGCGTCACTGACCAAATTAGAGACATTGCGTCATATAGAAAAATTATTTCTAAAAATTTCCACCTGCTTTATCGTTAGTTGATTTAATGCGTATTATTAAAAATAATCAATTTATGTTGACTTATAACAACTAACTTTAAATATAATTAGACCTTTTAAAATTAGATAATTCTTTTCTCAAACAATCAGCATAAATGTACCAGCGATGTGTTTACACGTGTTGGTAACATTGTGACCACTTGTGATAACGCTTAGGATAAAAATATTGTATTTGTCGCATATTTCGTTTTTTTTACATTTTTTAATCAACATAGCCATTCTCTGGTTTATACTGTACCTCCGGCTTAAAGAACCGGCTAAACACTTTATCTTAAATTAATTAGATAAACATTTTGTTTATCCGACGTGCTATTATTAGCGCTGCTTTCATTGTTTCACCTTTTTGACAACGTAGATAAGGTTTCATTGAAATGTAGGTCCTTACGTTTTACAGATTTCAAGATTCAACTCGGTTAATATTAAAATATCAATATTAAATTCTCATAAATCGATCATAAATATATTAATTTTCACTTCCAAGCTTTAATGACATAATATCATTTTTAATATAAATAATTCCAGTGAAAGATATTTTTCAAATGTTCCAGATAAAACGCCTCACTCGCCAATATATTGCAAGGGAAGCTAAACTGGCAAAGGCTGTAAAGAATTTTTTTCTCTCATTGCAAACAACTGTCATGCTTGACTATTTTTATGTAAATTAATAATCTTTATTTGGCTGTTGTGTTTAAGCCTTTTATAAAATATTTACTCGAATTTGCTTTATATTTCCCATTAATGAAATACGTTTGTGCAACTATCGAAATACGGCTCGGTTTTGATGTTTTCGTGCTGAAAACAGCAGACTCTATCACGTAGTTGAACATGTCCAGTTACATGCCTCACCAATTGGCCAGTATTCTGAATAATCGACACAAATTAGCTCTTACTTTACAGAAGATTATTTGGAGAAGAATCAATTGAAATTAGTTTAAAGTTAAGTTAAATAATTTGGATTAATTAATATCCTGCAATAACCAGTTCCCTAACCTAATTCCCTAACCATCCGTTAACATACATAGGGTCCCTTGGAGCTCATGAACTTTGAACTCGGCAACTCAACAGATTTCATGGTGTAAATACACTATGAACATTTCTTATGAATTACAATCAAGCAATACTGCTTCAATTCAGTCACATAATTTTCATTAGATATCGGAAACTTCGAAGAAAGAGGAGTAAGCGTTCGCCTCTCCCTGCTTATACCCTCAGCTGAGGTCATATTAAGTTTCCTGTTTCAAACCACGAGTGTATTGTGCGCTTTAACTAAAGAGGCGGAGTTTATGATAATTTTGAAATTTTTGGTCAACCAGAATGAGGCAATACTGTACATAATCCATTAGGGTTCGTGGCCCGATTGACCAAATAAATTCTTTTCAATTAAATAATCTTTAAGTAAGGTATTGGTTGAGATAAAAAAGTCAGTGTCACGAACGGGATTCGAACCCACGACCTTCGGCTAAATACGCCGCTGCTCTACCACTTGAGCTATCGTGACTTCGATACACTCGAACCTCCTCCCCAAAAGGAGGGAAAATTCGAAAGGTAGGTTGAGGTGGGAAGTTGGTGTCCGAGTGAATCGAAGTCACGATAGCTCAAGTGGTAGAGCAGCGAAGTATTTAGCCGAAGGTCGTGGGTTCGAATCCCGTTCGTGTCACTGACTTTTTTATCCCAACCAATACCTTACTTAAAGATCAATTAACTGTACATAATTTTGAGTTTTACGTTACTTCGGATGTTTGCCATTTGCGTTAATGGATTTTCGACTTTGAGAAGTACAGTCACCAGATTTTGTGAGCTTTAGAAACAAAAAAATTGTATTAACTAGAATAAAGCAACGCTGCTTCTATAGTACATTCGAAAAGTTTAGATTGGCCACAAAAAGTTCGAAGAAACAGACAGAATTAACGACCTGCTACATCCAGCTTATATCCTCGACTTAGGTATTTCAGCAGCACCTTAAGATATGCAAATAATTTCAATTGACTAAATGAAATTTGTTAAATTTTAAATCTTGGGTCAACAATAAAGTGAAACTGGACATAGTTTCAGCTTTTGGTGGAACTATACAAGTTTAGAAGCATTAAAAACATTTAATAACTGAAATAAAGCAATAATGCCAGAAGACGTTGGACAAAGGTAAAATTGTAAAAACGGAAGGATCCATTCATTGCATTTTTGATAACCTATGAGATTTAATATTTAAAACTTGAAAACCGAATGTTTGTTTTCACTTTCAAATTTGAGCTAAAAGTAGTGGAAAATAGCTTTCAGCAAAGTAAAATTAGCTTCATATTAATTTTTTAAAACCTTTATGCACAAAGGCTTGAAAAAGCCTTGTAACCTGAATGCAATCAAACAAAAATGAAAACATTTTTTCTCTTTTAGACGTTTAAATTGCAATAATCCAAGTTTTGTAATATGAAAATAAACTACTCTTGAAAGGAGCATGTTATTTTTAAATTGTCAGTCAATATTTCATCGTTTAAGTAAGCAGTATCATTTCAACAAAATAAAAATTGCATTTTAATTAAAAATTATGCAATCAACTTGGAGTTAAAAGGGGATTTCCGAATCGATTAAAGACATCTAGGAATCTATTAAAAAACGCCCGATTGCATTGAACAGTCTATTTTCTCTCTCTTTAATCTATATGTCGTGTCTATGCATTAGATATTCAATGTTCAAAAATATCTGTCTTTTCCGGTTTTGATTTAACACATCACCAAGACTGGTCAATTTGTGGATGCCAGGGCTAGGCGTGGGGTCTAATTTCTTCCTGGGAATCATAGATATGGAATGGGGACGAGACAGAATTCTAACCCAGATCCAGGAGTCTAATTTGCAATTAAGCATTAAAACGATGTTAAATTTAAGCTGGAAACGCCTGATTCAGTTTTGTCCGTTTTAAAAATGTTTACAGACTGTGAGATTAAAACGAATACCGGCTGATAAGACAAGGGGGAAGAATTTTTACGCATCTCCTACACGTCTCCCACTGAGAATACATCTGGGTCGCAACATCGAAAAGGATAAGCCAGCTTTTAACCTGTTAACAATATCGAATATATAAACCATTTAATATTTGTCAATTCCCAGCTTGATTTGATATCACTCGTTTTACATTATTTTTGATAGAAAACAATATTTTTTCGTAAAATGAATGCGAAATGCGATCGTTACTGTTTTTCCTCGCTCTAGTAGACTGGATGCGGTATATTTTCAATTCGGTATTCATGCATTGTGGTGTAAATAGGCGAGTGAAAGTTTTAATATGCACTTGAGTCCTTGGCGTTTTTCTTTATACAGCCTGTAAAAAGGTTTATATTTTCAATTTGTGACAGTATCTCATCGTAGAACAAGATCTGATGAAATAGTTTTGACCCGATTTCAAAAATTGGTCAGAATAAAATCTTGTAAATTGTAAGATCAAATAGGCCCGCTTCAAAATGCACTAGTAAAAATCGACTACTACGTCCGTATATGATCCTTCTATAAAAACCAACGAGGAAATTATTTATTTCAATTTTTTTATTATTTCAATTTGAATGTCTGTCGTACATCATATCACATATAAAAAAAATAAAATCAAACGAAACTTTTAATACCATATTTGTTGAAAATATAGAGAAAAAAAACAAGAAATTAAAGAACAAAAAAAGAGAGGAGGAGGGTGTGTGGAAAGGGAAGGAGAGAGTGTCTGTGTGAAATGCCGAAATAAAGATTCTGGGGGAGAGAAAGAGAGAGAGTGAGAGAGACAGAAAGAAAGGTCTGATGGAGGCTGTCAGACAAACAGAAAGAAAGAAAGGGGGAGAAAGAGAGACCGACAAACAGAAAGGAAGAAAGAGATATGGAGACATAAACAGAGAAAAAGAGGGCATAGAAAGTAATATCTACAGAAAAAGAGAGAGACAGAAAGAGTGAAAGAAGAGATGTGTATATACATATAACGTGTTATCTATAGTACATAACCGTACATTATTTCATGTATTATATGTCATATACCATACAATCTGTATTACACACTCTAAATTCCGTCTGCAAGTTTAACCCTTTGTTGTGTTTTAAAACCCTTAGCGTAAATAGTAGGCTTAATAGTAATATTATATATTATTTTATATATATTACATATACATATATATATATACATACATATTACATATACATATATATATATATATATATATATATATATTACAATTTTTTTGAATTGTAGTACGTGTTAAAGGTTACACTTTTATATTACGAAAGGGATAACGGTGAAGCATGATGGCCTTTAAAGTTTCAACATGTTTACTTCGATATTAGTAAGTTGTACATATGAGTCATTTTCTGTTTGTAACACAAGAGGAAATGTTTAACGTGAAACTGAAATACCATGCAGGCTTCTTTGTATTCGCGAGACGGTCTGCATTGTCAATCGCGTACACGAAAGCATCTCGTCGCGAAGAGCTTTTTGATCCGCTTGCTCTTTTTTTAACCTCTAGTCTTAAAAAGCTATTTCGAGTCTGGACAAGATTCAGACAAATAGAGAAAACGAACTGAACGAAATTGGGTTCGATAACCTGTTGTTCGGGACATTCATTTCCTCGACCACCTGATCCTGCGACGTTGACTTTTAAACGGGTCAATATTTGAATTTTAAACTTTGCCTAACGGAACTCTCCCTCCAGACAAAGTCTAATCCTCTTTACTTTCGTTCGTGGGCTCTGGCACAAAAACCAGAATCGGATTGTGTAAGGATTTGCAATGATGACGTATCATCAAATATTATCAAAATAAAAATGTAAAAAAATTGAAAACTGTCAAAATGCAAATATATTTGACCAGTTCGATTAAAGAATTGAATAGAAACTTAAGCCTAATACATCCACAACCTAATTCAGATCTTAAAAAATTAATTAAAGTTCCTTCAACCCAATCCGGTTTCTAAACGCATAAACAATTTGTATACATTTTCATAATAGCAACACAATTGTGAAATCACAATCTACATAATATAGATAAAATGGTTGTGCATCAATAATTTTTTAAGGAAATTTAATTTAGTTAACTAATATTTTTCATGTTTATTACTTCCATAATTGAAGATCATTTCTTTACAGACAAGCTTCTTTTCAGTATAATTTTAGTTTCCCATCCAAAAATCCATATTTAAAAAAATTATTAACACGCCTGCTTATAAGATTTTTACCATGAAGTTTAGTTTGTGATGTTTAAATGAACTTTTCGACTCGTAACTTGCCGAAGCCGAAGTACTAAGAGTTTAAAGGGTAATTCTCTCTTCGGTCATAAACTGACAGGGGCACGTTTTATTGCTTATTCCCCTGTTTTAGCTGAGGTTCGCATGAGAATTGAGACCGAGGTCTCATTTATGAGTCGTTCGACGAAGTTCAAAGTCCCTTAGACTTCTTTCCTATTTTGACATGTATTAAAGGGAAAATAGAGTAAAACATTTTGACTGAATACCGCTTTCAATTGGCGACGAATCGCTAATAAATGACATAGATCTACTTTCCCATTAATGTTGAAAAGATAATTCAGTTGTTAAAAGCCATCGAAGTTCATCAAATTTTAAGTCAGCAGAGAAATTGTTGGTAAAAATTGGAAATTTTCAGAGAAAAAAAGATACCAGAGACCCAAATTCTTCCAGATGAGCAGTACTTATTAAAATAGGCAGTTTAGATAGTTGGGAGAACCAATTAGAGAGGTCGTCTAATGAACCATTCACACGAATAACATCCAGCTTTTGAGAGTGAGCCTCCAAACTAAAATTATTTTTTATTACCTTTAGATAATTTTTGGTAGCTGATAATCGTCTGAGAAAAGGACTTTGATAAAGTATTTTATGCATAGTGTACAAGTTTTACCCATATTTCAATGGTATAAAAGTAGGTCGCGAAAAAAATTACAAAAAGAAACTTCCAAACTTCTCCAATGTTTAAGCAAACCCTATCTTATAAACCGTAACAAAATGAATATAAATATGTTTAAATATTTATTGAACAACAATAATTCTGATAGATGATAATAGAAGGACATTGTTTATAAAAATATTACAATTATTTGTTTTTTATCAGGAATGCTTTGTTTTCTTGTGTAATTCAGGAGGGCTTAATGTCCAAACTCGTAGGGTGTCCGGATGTTATCCTCTTTACACCGCTTTTGTCTCAAAATTTCATGAAATGTGCCGGGATTCGAACTCTCAACGCCTAGCGTGGTTTCGTTTTTTTTTTATTAACCTAATTATATACTTTTATGTTATTGTGTTGTTTTTTAACAAAGTAATTTATCTACATTTCTAAACAATTATAGTATGGACACATATCTAAATTGATTTCGCCTAATTTATCATTAAAAAACAAAACATGTTTTTCTATATTGCACATGAAATTTAGCCTACTCAATTTAATTAATCTTGTGGAACGATATGGTTTGGAAATATGGAAATTAAACTTTTGGGACTTTTCCTCTGCAAACTTTTCGACTCGATTAAAAATTAAATAATTAATCATGTCAGTACTTCAAAATAAACATTTCTGTTTTTATAATAAATTATATAGTTTCTATTGCTGTTTTGTTCACGATGGTTAAACCTTTACCCTTTTCCTTATTTTAAAATAAACGTTTTCGACGTGGAACTGTTATTCAAGTAAAGTGCAGTTCACTGCTAAGCAGTTCGCCTTGACTATTGAGATTATGGGTTGCTTTAAACTAAAGTTCTAGTTATTGACCTTGATCATAAAATTTATGTTGGCTTTTTTAAATCGGACTTGAAGTGCAAATTTGTTTGCTACAGTATCTTATGAATATAAAATCAATCAATAATAACAAAATATTTTAATTGAACCTACATTTTTTTATTACTGTTCTGACAACCTTTTAATATAAAAAATTGTAACTTTTATTATAATTTTCCAATTATACTTATCCTTATTATATATAAAAATAAAATTTTTTTTAGTGGATTTGAACAACTACTTTTTATTTTCAAATTGTTTTGACTATTTAGTAGTGCCTGTTTTTAGACCAAGCATTTAGTTGAGTCAGGCATTCGGTAATTCTCTACAAGCTAATTACCTAATCCTGAGATCCTACATAACCGTTCGCTGCTTCAGAGTAAAGGTGCGGCAATGAGTTCTCTTATATAAAATCATACAAGCCTGGCGTCCCACAAGTGTATTTTAGGTCCCGTCCTGTACACCATTTACACTTCTTACACCATTCCGATACCATCCTGTCATTCGGCGGTCGATACCGCCGATGTACGAACCCGAAACCCAACCAACCACAGCAAATATCCAGCTGATCAGAGAATTCTAGAAAAATTGAAGATTAAATTGAACGAGGACAATTGCACAAATTTTTACTTTATTAAAAAAATTGTTCTAGCTATTTGATGACAGCAAGTAATTACAGACAAAACAGTGAAATATTTAAGACTATACCTAGACAGCAGACTGACGTAGAATCAAATTAAATTGAAGCGAACAAAAGAATTGGACATCTATAAAGACTGCTAGGACCAAAATCAGAAATACTTTAACAGTCTGCAAAACAATAATTCGACTTATTTGGTCATACTGAGCAGAACAGTGGGATCCCACGATTCAATATCTATCCAACCTAAGCATTCCGACCAAAAGTCCAAGTTCTGGGGAATTTTCCAAGTTCCTTACTACGTCTCAAAGATCATCTTCTACAGCGACCACCACATTCATTCAAGACTTGATCCCTGAAGTTCCACCCTAACCCTTCCGTTGAAGCACTACTATCTTCCATCTCCAGAATCCTCAGCGTCGCCTTAAGCTATGTCAGCTCAGAGATCATAATCCATCAGCAGCGAGAGAGCCGCTTAGCCTAGTTTCTTAAAATATGTGTCCTCGGAAGTTGCACTAATTAAACGCTCTACAAAACTTATTCGAACTTTTTAGACATACAGAGCAGAACAGAAGAGTATATGACGTCTGGCAAGCATCAAAAGTCCTCTGGAGAATTTTCCAAGCTCCCTATTAAGAAACCAAACTTCATAATCCAAAATGACCTGAATACTTTCTTCGTTCAAGATTTGTCCCTTTCCCGCTTCCTGAAGTTCCACTCTAAATTTTTGCCTCATCTTAAACCTTCTTTTCAAGGCCTTCCACTATCTCCATCCCCAGCATCCTTAGGAAGGAAGAAGAGCTTTAAAAATCTTGGGCCAAAGGCCTTGGCTGGTTTCTTAAGACATGTCTTCTCCGGGAGTAGTGGAGTAGTGGTGATTTAAAATAAAATAAAATATCAACACTAAATAATAATAAATTGGCCTTTCTTATACTTTTTATTGCCAAGTTGTTACTATAAGTGTAAAACTAACACAATCTAAACATAAACTAGTTTAATTGGACTAGACTTGGGACACTTTATTGTCAAGTTGTCACTACGATTATTAAAATTCACAGTATTTCAAAATAAACCCGTTCAATGGTAGGCACTTAAAATCGTACTTTATTACTGCAAAGCCTGTTCTCTTTGTATTTACAGTAAAGGAAAACCTATAGTTCAGATAAGATGTCAGGACAACAAAAATAAATTGATTAAATTTCAACCACAACGTATATTCTCAATATTGCTAGGGGATAAAGAAACTAAAAAAAAGAAAAAAGTCGACAATATTTAATATATCTTCAGTTAAAATCCAACATTTTCCAGTTTCGCTTTGTTGATAACAGTATTAGATAATCCAAGGGGGCTTTAAAGATGTTAATTTACGACCGAGGCTTTTTCCCCTCTCCACGCGTAACGCGATCCTGGACGGAGCGAGTGCAAAGATAAGTCGCAGACCTGTCTGCTCCTGGGAGCAGGAACAAGTTTTCGGTTCAATCACCTTAAAAATCCTCTTCTGTTCCTCCTCAGTGCGGGTATGTAAACAACAGGGCACGTGCCTGCCAGTGGTCTGGACATTTTCGGCAGGTACCTAATGTCTATTTCGGTATAAAAAAAAGAAGAAATACCTTCATTTCTTTTTTTAAGCGCTTCTGATTATTTACTTTGCCAAATAAATTTTGACTTCAACGAAGAGAGATTACGACAATAGTTTATAAATTGTTTGTTTATAACTGAATGTTTAAACGAATAATAGCAATTAGTTCCAAATAAATTTAAACAACCGATTAAATTTTAATCTTTTGCATTCTTCATATCGATATTAAAACCGGTCAATTAAATCTTGAAAAGTTAAATTTTGAGCAATAGTTGGAAACTGCCGGGAAAATTGAAAAAAAAAAAAAAAAAAACTTCGTCTTGTTAATTGCGATATTTTCTAGGTTATCAAAGCAAACGCAATTAAATTAAAATATGTAAAAATCATATTCCAAATTTTTGTAAATAATTATATAAAATAAAGGATTTTAATAGAGTTTTGGTATAAACTTTCTTCCGCATGCAATGTAGACATTCCTATCATTCCCGAAACAGAACTCCTCACATATACAGACGATACTGCCATCAATTCAGCAAACCCAGACGCAGTTGTGGAAACCTCGAGGACCATATCTCCGGTTTGGAAGAATGTTACGAAACCAAATACCAGACAAATTTCAAGGACTCTCTTCTTCTCCCAGCAACCAATGTTATGTGGGACTTTACTTCAACAAAAGACTTACTTGGAACTCCCATTCCACTCAAAGCAATACAACCAATCTGTACGTACGAGATTGAACTATGAACCTCCAAGATTCAAACCATTGCCCATGCTAGTACTTAACTTATAGAAGTCGATACAGACGCCTCTTTAAAATACTGGGCCCTCATTCGGGACAGTCCACGACATCCTGGAAAACGGCTAAAGAACTAATCACCTCACGCTTTCTTTCCTAGTGGGGAAATTGAATCCTTCCTTTCGTACTGATCTAGCAGGAAATCAGTTGTCCACAATACGCAAGAGCTGGGCGTGCCATATCATATAGGAGGGATTCTTATCCAACTATCTATTGGGAAACCACTTTACAATATTTTTTATTATATTAAAATCAATTAAAAATCCATGGGCTATTCCGGGATTCGAACCCAGAACCGCTAGTTTGTACAGCTCTCGGCTATCACGGTGCCCAAGTTTTGTCGAAAATTCAATTTTTATCATGCTCAAACATATCTCACCCTCCATTATATTTCGTGATCCGATTGACCAAATAACTTCTTTCAATTAATTAATCTTTATGCAAGTTATGATAAAGTTAGTGTCACGAGCGGTATTCAAAATTGAAAAATGGCCAAAAGGAGGGAAAATTCGAAATGTAGGTTGAGATGGGAGGTTATTGTCGAGTGGATCGAAGTCACGATAGGTTAGAGTAGCGGCGGATTTAGCCAAAGGTCGTGGGTTCGAATCCCGCTCGTGACACTAACTTTTTCATTTCAACCAATATCTTACATAAAGATTAATTGCTCATACTATTGAACTCTGCGTTAGAGAATACTTATAAAAAATAATGTTGGATTACATTCATAACAAAAACATCTGTAGGAACCACTTAAATTTATTGGTAATAATAATATATAAGGTGGTAAATATGCAAAAAATTCAGGTTTTCAGGATATAAGTATGATTTAGCGGATATTATCAAGTACTGTTTGTGATTGATTTTTCACGCATAATAACATAATTTCGCAAAAAAGGTCTCATTTAAATGAAATAATCTGATACAAATCCATTTTGAATTATTTTATTAAAATAAGAAAGCAGTAGGCGTTGTTTTATAAATAAAACAAAAGGATTCATGTCAACGACATCCCAATATATTCAAGACATCAAGAAGTATAAACATTTTAAAAAACATGGAATAAATTAGCATACAATCAGACAAGAATTATCTTCGTAAAGAGTGGAATTATTTGATTGTTTTTATTAATTTTAGTAAAGTCTAGCTAGTGTGATGCAGAAGTGTTGAATCTGATTTGTTTGAAACTTGTGCAAGGACAACCAGGTGAATTGATTTCGGTGAACTCTTCGATCAAAACGATTATCTCATCTTATGTTTTCGTTTTATTTTATCTTTCGCCGAAGGAACATTGGCCTTGCAAGGTCGTCCAAAGAAACTTTAATTCTGGCTTCTTTCAAGTCGTTGACACAAGACTTTAAAGGTCCGTGCTTTAAAACGAAAAAAGCCCTTTTTGATAATTAAGTTTATAATTATCTCGATATTGTTGAAATGCCTGGGGGACAAAGAGTCGGAACCGATAGGGGAGGAAACAGCGAATAGAAGGTTCAAGATCCACCCACTGATGTTTAAAAATCGACTATGCCGCCGGGATGGGCACGCAAGTCCTTGAAAGTCTTCAGCTCGCAACGAATCCATGGGCAAGCGATAAAAAAGCCGATTGGAAGGCGCTGCAATTTTTTTTATGATTATTTACTGCCCTTTTATGCCCCGAAGGAATAACAAGCATTGTTGTAAGTTTCATCATACAAACTCGCAATCTTGAGCAATATACGCAATAAAAAAATATTTAAAAATCGTAACCGTACTATAAACAATATTTACAAATGTTAATAGTCTTATGAAATGTTAAAAGTTTTAAAACTGGCCTATTATTAGTTTGTTCTTAATTAGGCCCGTTTGGGATTTATAACATTTTCAGTCATTCACTGTCTAACGATTCAGCTTCTGGCAACTGTTTACCATTTCACGTTAAGCCAAATATACATTCTTAAAAAAAAGAAAAAATCAAACTGATATCAAAGAAACTTGGCACGTCGTACTTCGAGTTGGTGTGATATACGCTTCTTACAGTAGAGTGAAAAAGTTCGTTTTTGGTTGGACGTCAAGTAGGACTTTCTTTTTGCTAAGATATTTCGTGTCACGGGCGTTTAACTATTAAGTTTATCTCTATTTTAAATAATAATTTTCAAACGGTCGTGAACGCTATCACTTTAGACAAAATTTACTGGTGTTTTAAACGAATTTGATTATTTTGGTTGAAAATTAAAATGTTTCTTGTTATGTTTTATTCTATTTCTATTATTAAACATATTCGTGTTTAAAACAAACAAAAAATAGTACAAATTATTATTTTTTATCTAAAGATTTTGGTTGAGATGAAAAATTAGTGTCATGAGCGGGATTCGAACTCACGACCTTCGGCTCAATACGCCTCTGCTCCAACTTCCCATGTCAATCTACAACCTTTCGAATTTTCCCTCTTTATGCCATTTTTCAAATGTCCTGTAATCAGGATTCGATTCTCAGCGATTTATGAAGTGGCCACGGGGAGCTATTAGTGAAGTAATTACTTCTTTTTAATTATTACATTAATTCATATTTGCTTCGTGGTCATAATTGACCATTATTCCAGTTAATTATTCTTTTTATCTAAGGTTTTTGGTTGTGATGAAAAATTAGTGTCACAAGCGGGATTCGAACTCCCGACATTCCGCATCTCAAACCTTAGATAAAAAGGATAATTTCTTGGAATAATTCATATGGTTAATTATGGCCACTAAACAAATATGGATTAATTAAAAAAATAGTACCTTCTTCTAACCATTTATTTTTTAATAATACAATTAAATGATAGATTTTTAAAAAAATCTGCAGTTTGAGGCAACTATTTATGCCTTACTCGATTTGAGTTGTTTTCATTGTTTAAGTGGAATAATTGACTTATTTCACCTATTAAAATTATAAATATGTAATCGAGGATTAATATTAATTTCGTTAGAGTTCGTGGTCCGATTGACCGAAGAACGTTTGTCAGTTAATTAATCTTTATATAAGGCATTGGTTGAGATAAAAAAGTCAGTGTTAGGAGC
This sequence comes from Cimex lectularius, assembly GCF_000648675.2. Classification (NCBI taxonomy): domain Eukaryota; kingdom Metazoa; phylum Arthropoda; class Insecta; order Hemiptera; family Cimicidae; genus Cimex; species Cimex lectularius. Next base: position 109,103 of record NW_019394213.1, read on the forward strand.
GGGATTCGAACCCACAACCCTCGGCTAAATACGCTGCTGCACAACCACCATAGCTGAACTGGTAGACCAACAGCGTATTTAGCCGAGGGTCTTGGGTTTGATCCCCTCTCGTGATACTGACTTTTTTATCTCAACCAATGCCTTATATAAAGATTAATTAATTGAATTAATTATTTCTATTATTAAAAATATGGACAGTACAAATTAAGTAAAGATTATTTTTATTTGAGCACTTCATTTTATTAATATAGATGTAATTATTGTACAATATGTGTTTTTAACGATATATAACAACACGTTTTAATGTGGAAAAAATTAACAGACGAAGGATGTAATGTTGACGTATCGGCCGTTTTCGCTTCCCTTCCATTATTCATGGCTCGGCCGGATCGGCTCAACATAAACAAACATGAGCATGAATAACGGATTTCAAGCGGGCCGGTTGAAAAAAAAAAAATCGAGAGATGATATTAGAGGAAGATCTAGGTTACGGGCCCAAGTATAATAGAGCTCGGGCCAAGGGGTGTTGCCGGCGCTCTGTTAAATATAGTTCACTGGGTCCGGGAGTCGCTTCCTCTTCTCGATCTTGGTATCAGACAAGTGTGCGAAATAAAAAAACCATGGCCAATTTTGACCGTGTTGGCAAATTAAGTAGATTTGTTCAGTGTGGATGCCCCCCCCCAACATGGCCGGATAAAGAGATCTGGCAAATTCTTAGAACATTCCTTTTACTTCGCGTCTTACGTAACACATGTGACAAATTCCATTATAAAATAAAATAAAAAACAGGCCGATAATCCACAGTCTATCCAATAATAACCCCTTTTGAAAAATTTCTCCATCTATTTATAATATTTGTTGGCCCTCGTTGTTTACTTTCATTTTCAAATATGTTCTTTTTTTTCAGAAGACGGTTCCAGCAGAGTGACAAGTAAGTCATTATATTTTTATATATTGTGTTCTATGTTATCCCGAGACATTTTTGAGATAAAAGTCCAAATGTTATTACAGTCATTATGAAAATGATTATTTATAGATCGTTAGATGCTGTCTGGTGTAATGCATGGTTTAGAAAAATATTTTCTTTATCGTGCCAACGTTTCGATCTTTATTGAGATCCTCTTCAGGGCCTGTTCATAGAATCCCATGTTCTTCGTTCTTCCCGTGTAGAAATGTGAGGGGTTTAGTGCTCGTTATTTGATGATTATTTTGAGATCGTGAGATGCGGTCTGGTGTGACGTAGGTTTAGAAAAATATTTTCTTTATCGTGCCAACGTTTAGATCGTTATTGAGATCATCTTCAGGGATCAAAGTGTGTGTTTTCTGTGTACATGTGTCATAGTTGTGTGTCGTGTTGAGAGTGTCGACTAAATACCACACATTATGAAAAATATCGAAAACTCGTACCCGGCTGCAAAACTCTGAATTGCTTTTTACCGCGATATTATGAGACCGCTCCTGGATGATGTTCTGAATTATTTTCATATGTGTGGTGGTTAGTGACCGTTAATCGATAATTATTCAGAAATCGTGAGATGCGGTCTGGTGTGATGTAGGTTTCAGAAAAACACTTTCTTTATCGTGCCAGCGGTTCGATCTTTATTGAGATCATCTTCAGGGCTCAAAGTGTTTGTCTTCTGTGTAATTGTGTCGTGTTGAGTTGAGAGACACGCAAGAATGGCACAATTACACAGAAGACAAACATTTTGAGCCCTGAAGATGATCTCAATAAAGATCGAAACGTTGGCACGATAAAGAAAGTGTTTTTCTGAAAGCTACATCACACCAGACCGCATCTCACGATTTCTGAATAATTATTTTCATATCGTAACATGTTTCGTTTATTGCTGTTTACACTAAAAATTTGAAACTTTTTTTGTATATGTTGTTTTTATCCGGCCCATTCGTGAATGAATCGGGTCGGTTCAGGTCGTAAATTCCCCATTTCCGAGGGCGAGACATGTAGACCTACTGTTTATTTTTCGGAAGAAAACAGACAAACGGTTTTTCCAAGGGCCCGGAACGGAAGAATGGTCCTTTTAATAGACACATTGTACGATGCCTATTGTTTATTTGTTAAAAGGGACGGAGACGACGCCGGCGAGCATCGGCCGTTTTTCACATCCTTTCCCTGTTTACCTTCGGGAAGGATCGGGCGGCTGACTCACCCGGTAACACCCTCTCCTATCAGGTATACAAAATTGACTCATCTTAAAGTTTAAAATCAAATTGACTTCAATTACGAAGCCCCTTGTAAATAAACTTAAAAATCGGTAAGGTTGATCGTTTGTGGATGGTCCAGACAAAACACTCATTAGACAATAAAGCAATAAAACTTCCAAAATTTATTGAACATTATTGTATTGATCCAAAGTGAAAAATCACCAAAAAATGTTTTCTTAATTGAGAAAAGAATAATTTAGAAAAACCAGTCTAGTTGCTGGTAGATTAACCGATCAGAAGGAAAGGCAGGGGTATGAAAAAGAGGATGTAATTACGGTTTAATTACTCATCTTTAGTGTTTTATTTCCAAAGGAAAAAGTATACAATAAAATCAGTCAGTAAAAGACCAATTCCATAAACAGAAAATGCTTCTTTGAGAAGGCAACAAAGCCATAAATTATTACTCCTCCTCCCCCAGTGTGACGGTAAGGGCCCAAGTCGCGCTCGTAAACGGGGCTGAGCTTTTTAACCGATATAATTACGACCTGCCCCTCATTCTGAGAAGTTTACAACATGGAGACATCGCCGTAGGTAGTGTTGCGGCGGCAGAAGAAAAGCCAGGACGAGTGGGCTTCGGCAATTTTGCCTTCCCACGCTCGCCTACTTCAGACGCTCTTTCCAAGATTTTTGCCACTTTTAGGACTATAAGTTCCTTTTCCGGGTCACGTTCTGGACACCGAACGTCTTGGATTATCTTCGAGTAGGATACAACTAATCCTTTACCATCGTACCGACAACAGGAGTGTATCCAGATGGCTAACAGCAGTGGCAAAATTTTTTTAAAAGTTTTGAAAAAAGACGCCTACGAGCAAACATCTTTCATTCTAGGATATTAGTCGTGTTTTTTCATCCGAATGCCAAAATTGACAAAGAAACAAATATTTGACTATTGAGAAACAGGTGTGTCGAAATGTGATCGTTGCATAGTAGGAAGAGTTTATTACATTCTGAAAAGTTTTTAAAAAAGTTTTAACCATCTGAGCATCAGTCAAAAAAGATGGTTTTCTTTTAAATGACCTCATAATTATTTAAAGCCAATGAACTTTTACAAAGAGAATCTTATTGCTGAAAATCTGCAGTTTTTGAAAGCAGTCATCTTACATTCTTGAAAAGAAGACGGTAGTTTGTTCTTTTGGGTGTCTTCTAGCTAACCACAAATGGCATTGTGGCCTCATTGATCACAGTAACAGCCTCTTCCTGTGTGTCCAGACAAAGCGAAATTAGAAATGCTTTAGAAAGAAAGACGTGAATCTTTTTCTAGAACATTCTTTGATACTTCGACTTTGAGCAGCATAATTTACTTATAAGAACTATATGTAATTAAAATAAAGAATTTCATGAATTTCAAGTCATAACAGACAAATATCTTGTGAACTGAAAGTTTATATTTTCAAACTGCACAAGTCTGAACGGTTTGAATCCCAAGGTTCGACAAAGCAGCATAAACCCATGACAACCCCGTTCTTATAGGGCAAGGTGTTCCTTAAGAAATTCCTAAAGGAAAACTGTTAACATTTTTTTTTCCGGAACGATGATTCACTCGGACTTTAGTGGGGACTATGTCCTATTCAATGAGTCTAAACGATTGCTACTTGATCCCGCAGCGGCAGCAGAGCGGAACGCCAAGATACAATCTTTCCCTTCGCGAACAATCGGGCAGGAACAGCTTTAATATTAGTATTTTACAACTTCCGACGATAAGACTTTCATTTGAATTTGAATAAGGGCTCAGACGGGGCTTTTATTTTCCCACTAGTCACCGTCACTTTGACTTTCCACGAGGCCATCGAAAGTAAAACAATCCGGTTGAACATACTAGTTCTATGTATATTAATGTTAATATATGACGTTATGGGTCTTTTTCTTAGACCTTTACTATTTAAGCAAGGTATCCTTAATCATTACGCCTTTTTTTAAGAAATGATGTTACCTAGCAGGTGCTAGCATAATATAAACATTTTTAAGTGACATTTTGATAATAACTACTCCTTGCTACAATATAATGACTTGAGACACACATTAGAACAAAAAAACACACACCACACACAAAGGGTAAACGCGAGAAGACAACGCACAGACTCGGACACAGCGAGAACAAGCGGATCACTATTCACTATTTCCGTTAAACTATCTCCTTCTTTGTTTCTCGTTTGAATTTTCATTTTAATTTTTACTTGTCTTGCCCATCTCTCTCCCTCTCTCTCTGCCTCTCTCTCTCTGTCTCTCTCTCTCTCTCTGTCTTTCTCTCTCTGTCTCTCTCTCTCTCTGTCTCTGTCTCTCTCTCTCTCTGTCTCCCTCTCTCCCTCCCTCCCTCTCTCTCTCTCTCTCCCTCTCTCTCTCTCTCTCTCTCTCTACATTCTCATAATTTCTTCTTTTCTCTGTATCTTTCTCACTCTGTCTTTCTCCTTTTATGTCTTTATCTCTGTCTCCCTACCTCTGTATGCCTTTCTACCTCTCTTTTTTGTCTCTTTCTTTCCTTCTTTACCGCTGTCTCTCTACCTCTCTTTTTTGTCCCTTTCTTTCCTTCTTCACCTCTGTATCTCTACCGCTCTCCGTTTGGATCCTTCTTTGAATGCCTGTCTTTCTTGGTCATTGGATTATTGTATTATATTTGTTTGAACGTTCAGCAATTCGGTTGAGACCGTTTATATTTTTTTATAATTTAACAAAATGTCTTAACTTTCCTTCTTTAGGCTAGGAATGTTAATTGTCCGTTTATCGATTATCGACATTCTTAGAATAATTCAATACGTTTAACATTATTATCACTTCAAATGTTCGAAAAGATGTTTTTCGAGTGGGGACAAATTCGATAAAATCTAATCATATATCCATTCTACCTGCTGGACGTGCAGATGCATCCGCGTCTTGGGCTTATGCCATAACTGGTTTTGCCACTTCTCGGAATGGAACCATAAATTTATAATGTGGCTTGTAAAATAATTCGTATTTGGGCAACAATCTGATAAATTTGGACATTTTTTATACCTTAATTTATAAGTTATAATTATTCTCAGACATGTACATTTGATTTTTCCCTTAAATTAGAAGGTCAGTATATTAATTTTTTTTAAATAAATTTATTTTGTAGTGTATGAATAAATTATATAATTTTACTACTGGAGTACGCTGAGGGTTTTATTCGTTTTTTTGTTAAATAAGAACCAAAAATTGTAAGTGGAAAGGCGATGAACGATTTTCTTTGCCCGATCGCCGTGCTGTTTCTGAAAGGGGACCGTTATAATCTCGTAGTTTGGGAGCGTTAAAAGCCCACGTTCGTTCTCGAGTCTTGGAGTCCGACTTTCTTGTACGTACGTCATGAGTTTCTTCGGTATGACCTTCTTTTCGTCGGGCCGTCGTTTGAATTATTCAAGTTTGCCAACTCCCAATATTTTTTGTCGTACAAGTCGCCAGGAGTTTGGATCTGAGTGTGAGTTCGAGAAAAGCCCAGACGGGATCTAAGACTGTTGAGGTTGCCGCGTGGAACACGGAGAAAACCCGATCCGACGAGAAACAATACCGCAGCCCCGCCAAGAGGAAGGAGAAGAACAAGAAGAAAAAAATACAGAAAGAGATATAAAGGTAGGGAGAGGTCAGGCAAAAAGGTCTTTAAACCTGTCCCGAGGAGCCTCTGGAATAAGGATAGATGCAAAAAGAGGAAAACGGCCACATTTATACTCTTATCACGGACTCTAATCTTCCGACAATTCAACTAAAAAATGTTTCTCGCTTTTTTTCTTAATCCATCTCGGCATTCAAACCTAAATATTTGCACTCGTTCCAACGGTAAATTCTTTCTTAAAAGGTTTCCTTCAACTATCTCATTACGCCTTACGTAATTAAATTGTAAAAGTGTAAGATGAATCCAATTAAATTCAAAACGACTCTCTCTGTCTCAATCTGTCACATCCCTCTATCCTTTCTTTCCTCTTTCTTTCTTATTACTATTCGTTAATCACCCTTTTTCTCTCTATCCCTCGCATACTATCCCACTTTTTCTTTCTTTTCTCTCTCTCTCTCTCTCTCTCTCTCTCTCTCTCTCTTCTTTCTTTTCTCTCTCTCTCTCTCTCTCTCTCTCTCTCTCTCTCTCTCTCCCCCTCCCTCCCCCTGCTTCTATTTCTATGTCTTAATTCACGTTAAACGGTAGGAAAGACCATGAGACCCAACTTTACGTTAGATAAAGCTTATCATCATCATCTTACTCTCTCTGACTTTTGCAAAGTATGCATCGAAAATTTTTGTCAGATCATTTGAGACGAATGTTTTCAAAAGAACAGTACAGTTTATCTAATCTTGTGTGCACTATAAAATAATTATTACTAACAGTTCCATTAGATTTCGGGGTCCGATTGACCAAATAATTTCTTTCAATTAATTAATCTTTATGTAAGGTATTGGTTGAGATAAAAAAGTCGGTATCCGAGTGGATCGAAGTCAGGATAGCTCAAATGGTAGAGCAGTGGCGTATTTAGCCGAAGATCGTTGGTTCGAATCCCACTCGTGACACTGACTTTTTATCTCAACCAATGCCTTACATAAAGATTAATTAATTAATAACAGTTTTTAAACGAAAGTTAATTCTTCTTCTAAATGTATTTAGATACATAAATATTTATGTATAAAACGGTTTCCAAATTAAAAATTGATCTTACAGAATATCAACGATCTTGTTGTTTGTACTGGCGTCTTTAAATGGTAAGAACAGAATAATTCAATGTTAAGGAAACGTCATTGTTTATTCTTTTTTCTCTGAACACACCATTGATAACTGAACATTTAAATTTTCTAGCTTAGTTTATTAAGACATAAATTTGTCCTTTCAAATTGTAATTACACTTTTTTTATTGTCGTTATTATTATTTTTTATGCAGGACTAAAGAAATAATCTCCGTTTAAATTATAATTAGGTGAATAATTTTTCTCAGGTTAAGGTAAAAAACCTTTCGTTTATTTTTAATATTAAATTAATTTTTAATGTTTCCTATTAGTTTATTACAATTTATTATGTACTTAGAAATCGTTTTTTGTAAGTTTTTGTAAGTTGGAAGTTTAGGAATTAAGGAATAAGGCTCAGGGCGTCTATTCAAGTGATAACGTTCAGGTTTGAACTTTTTCTTAACTTTTCTTCGTCCACGTCGATCTTAAATTCGCCCCAATTGATAAAATATGAAAATGAACAAGAAAATTTTATTTTCCTTTTGTCATGTAACGTTTTCATAAGGCATTTCCTGGTCCGTATCGATCTCGTTTTGCTCCGAGCAGTTCTGACTCACATATACCAAGGACGGTTGACACCGTTCATTCCGATCTTAGGTCTTTTATTTCCTATTTCTTCAAGACAATGTATGTTGGTGAAAGGTGGATGAACAGTTTTATGATTTTATTAAGAAAATCTTGATAAGAAGAAAGGGTGGATTTGAGACATTAACGAGTTAACGCCAGAAAAGAATCAATTTATGACAATTGGGCAAGTTAAAACGGTTACTGTTGACTTTGGTTCATAAAATATCCAATAACAATAATGGGCAATATGCTACGGTGAAGGTCGTGTTGAGGCAAAGACTCCTTCCAAAAAAACATCTGGATAAAAATATACGTACTTAAAAGGGTTATGTAAAATATTTGTGAACCACAGAGAAAAGTGTGACGTTTAATGGGAATATATAGATAAACGCAAATATGTTGGGTTTTGTAGTCAGATGATGGGGGTGGATGATTTAGCCCCAAAAACTACTCTAATCTACCACAAATAGACCACTATCATACATTTATTGTATACCTGAAAAGTTTGGGTTTTTTCCGTAGCGGAAATCCGTGCGTGCTGTAAGTTTTATAGATAAGTGATTTATAATTGTTATTATTATTATTCCTGTCTTATTAACTGGTGGTTTTACGAAAGAATTATTATTATTAATTTTTAAGGGCGTTTTAACGGCTAAGGTCATTTCACGCCCTACCATTTATCCTTCTATCTCAGGTTAGCTATATCCCTTCTGAGTGCAATAAAGCTCTGATTCTAAACATTCACTCACAAAACTTATCTATCCTATTGCCATCCAAAGCTTTAAAATTATCCTTTTAAAAACTTAATTTGGGAGATCCGGTCTTCCAAATTAAATCTTTTAAAAGGATAATTTTAAAGCTTTGGATGACAGTAGGATAGATAAGTTTATGATAGATAGATAGATAGATATACTTTATTTACAAAATGAAAGAAATTTAGAGTTAAAAATAAAAAACACAGTATTATTATGGCATGGTATTAAGACCGTCAGCCAGAGTTCGGAGTGCATTACTATTCCAAGAATATACATAATTATAAGAAAAGGAGAATTACCATATCAACTTCAGAGTTTACAATTATTTACAGAATTTTCAAATTACAAGATTTAAATGCGATAAACTTTGAAAATAATAAAAATGATACTTCAAAGAACAAACGCAAGGATTCCAACTCACAAAGGGTCCCCACCGGCAAACAGAATTCGCATTTAGGAGACCTCAAAGTAGAAATTATATGTATTACCTGCGAGAGCAAAAAAGGAAACAAAATAAGACGAACAGAATATTAATTCCCTACATTCCAATATATTAATATCTGTAAAACCAGGCTTTCCGAGCAAAATCAACAAGACCCCGGCAATCCGAGCCGTTCAAAAGGGCTATAAGCTCTTCTCTCATCAGAAAACCCTTACCCACATACCTATATCTCAATTCGTTAAGGACTGAGATATGTTTATGAGTAAAGTTTGGAATCAGAGCTTTATAGCACTCAGAAGGGAGTTATGCAGAAAATCCATTTTAAATTTTAAAATTTATTCCTGTTTTTTAATTAGAATTTCGAATTGTTGTTCCAAAAGACATTAATCACATTTAAGCATTTCTCATAGGCTTGTACGGCCAATAATAATAATAATTCCAATTAATTGTTCTTTTCATATAAGGTTTTTGGTTGAGATGGAAAATTAGTGTCACGAACGGGATTCGAACCCTCGACCTTCGGCTCAATACGCCCGTTCGAATTGTCCCTCTTTTTTCAAATTTCGTGTAATCAGGATTCGAGCCGAAGGTCGAGGGTTCGAATCCCGTTCGTGACACTAATTTTCTATCTTAACCAAAAGCCTTAGATAAAAAGAATAATTAATTGGAATAATTATGACCACTGAACAAATATGGATTAATTTAATAATGATAATAATAGAGTCAGACTAACAAAATTCTCAGCATGAGTATAGGCAGGCTCATCGTTATAATTTTATTTTTCCATTCAAATACTATAAATACATTCACTAGTTTTCGTGGTCCGCTTGACCAAATCATATCTTTCAATTAATTTATCTATATTTAAGGTATTGGTTGAAATAAAAAAGTCGAAGGTCGTGGGTTCGAATCCCGCTCGTGTACTGACTTTTTTTATCTCGGCCAATACCTTAAATACTATAAATACACTTGCTACTTAACATTAATAATAAAACAAAAACACAATAACACTTCTTTTTTTAGGGAGCTATCTTTCCTTATTTAATATTATTATTATTATTTTTTTTTTTTTAAGGAACATCCGACAGCTTGGTCATTTCAGCCCCGAGCACATGCAAAATATAACAACACACATTCAGTACGCATTCACAGAAATAAATACATTCACACCTAGTACATTGCATTCATTCTATTTAGTACATGTAGTAATCAATATTCCTCCATCGACCTGCATAACCATTCTTAATACCGGCGGCATGCCTACACGCTCTCTGTATGGAGCCAAGGCATGACACGTCTCTATTATATGGGACACATCGAGCAACCTTTCTCTGCATAAAGGGCACCTGCGCGGGCTATTATTATTATTTATAAATATTTGTAATACAGTAACTATAATTTATATAATATTAATTATTAATTGTTCTGATTTATGTTTTGAATGAGGGTAAAAGTTCCATAAATGATGACAGTTTTCTTTTAAAAATGCGTCTCGAATTTAATTTTTTTAAATATTACTTCACAAAGACCTTTCCCGATTCACGATTTATGTAAAACATGTGCGTCGAATTACATGCTAATATTGGTATTCCATATTTCATTTGACAAAACTGATAAGCTCTCGAGGTTTATTTTCTTCCTTTCAAGTGGATCCCATGAGATCCTGGATATTGAAAGGAAAATTATCCGTGTCCGAAGGGCATAATGGTACCTTTTATTATCCGATTTGTGTTATATAATAATCCGTTCTTTAAATATAAAGAAACCTCAAGGATAAACGATGCGAAATTATTTTAAAAACATCAGAATACAAACCTTTTATAGGGCGTTTTGACCTATTTTAGATACAGGTGGCTAATTTGAACTATTTGAATTACTTTTATAAATATCAAAAGCATCGAAAACGATTAGATTAATTACAAAATAATACTAATAAATTGAATATACAGTAACACATCTCACATGTTCTTAGGCTTCACAGCACCTTCACATATTTACTTGTTTTCTCAGTCATACACGCAAGTGTGTGCGCGCATATTCTCTCTCTCTCTCTCTCTCTCTCTCTCTCTCTCTCTCTCTCTCTCTCTCTCTTTCTTTCTTTCTTTCTTTCTTTCTTTCTTTCTTTCTTTCTAAAATAAAAAAGGAAAGACCTACACGAAGTCAATGAGCAGTGAACAGTGTATTTCGAGAAAAGTGTGATATCACGAGGATAATTATATTGATAATTGATAAAAATAACCTTTTGATAGTAATTAAGAGACAATATTTTAAAGCTTTTTTAAAGTCCAATGTTGTTAACATTCTTGATAAATTCTGACCCCAAGTTGATAAGAAAGTGATATAGTCTTTATCATATAAAGTACTTTTCTTTCTGCAAACTTACGTCGTACTGAGCATTAAAAAAAATAGTGCTAAATTATAAATTGTTTATTTTTTCCTTGTTGATTCTTGTTTAGAAATAGACCAATAAATGGAAAATATTATCGCCTCGCTGGTCACGTTTGTTCATTAGATATTCTAATTTAAAAAAAATTTTTTTTTATCTATTTGACAAATCGCCAAAAATTCGGAATAAGGGGCAAATGATCAGATAATAAATAAAAGCTGGATGACTTTACCAAGTGTTTGCCAAAGAACAACGAGATCCTCATTTACAGACCAAAAACTAACAAGTGTTAGTTGACAAAAATATTTGTATTTAAACAACCGATGTAAATATTTACAAATTATTCAAAGGTAAAACCAAAATAAGCGGAAAATGTTGATATATTTCTCAATAGTGACGATCGAGCACGTTTTATAAAATTTTCACATAACTTTTTTCGTTTTCAGTTGAGGCGATTAACACTGGCGGCAATTCATGTTCGAAACTTCAAACAACAATAAAATAAATATTAAAAAAATTTCTGGGAATATAACATAATTATTACATAAAAATATAAATTCGATTCTGGCTACACGAATTTTCAAACAATGAAACTCCAAAACGAATTATAAGTCTCATACTCGTTAAAATTTTTGGGTTTTTTGTATGTAGAAAATTAAAATTTTGTTTGATTTTTCCATACGCTGCTTTAAATAGGCTGAAATTTAGTCCAAAATGGCCCAAAAAAGGCAGAATTGTAAACTGATGAAGATTGGAATAACTTCATTGTCAATAGTATCGTATAAATGCTTTACAGTATTAATCAATTTAATTTTTAATTAGTTCGTTAATTAAATTAGCATTGGTAAAAGTAAGAAGAAGCTTTGAGGCTCTTCTTCGTTCTTCTTATCAGTCTGAGTATGCCTGCGAAGAACAAAGACAATCGTGCACAGATTCGTTTAAGGGCTTTAAGGATATGCTTTATCAATAATGAGATACAAATTATTTCTTCTTAGATTTTTTTATGCTGTTTGAGCATTAATTGATAAAACAGTGGTGATACTCTATTATGTGAAAGGTGCACAAGATGTGCCTTCTGTTAGGCCTTCGTGAGTCCTCGATGAGCGTACATTCAACTTTTAATGATTTGACATTTATGTTGGGGATTTTTTACTCTTATGTTTCTTTTAAGGTTTATATGTAATATAAGTTAAATTTAAAGGTTGCTGTACGAAAAAGACCTTGGTTCTTCTTAGAGTAAGCCTACGTCGACCAAAGATATTCATGTACCGATTCATTCTAGGTCTTTAAGGATATTCTTAATAGATATGAAGTACAAATTATTAGTGCTTAGATTTTTTTATGTTGTTTGAGCTTCAATGAATAAAACAGAGTGATAATCTATTACGTGAAAGGTCCACACAAGACGTGCTTTCTGTTAGGTCTTCATGAGTCTTCGAGAAGGGTAAATGTTCAACTTTTTATGATTTGACTTCGTTAGGGATTTTTTACTTGTTGTTTTGTTTAGGTTTATATGTAATCACATGGCTTTTAGATTTTCACCTACCGGTTGAGGTGTGTTGCGAGTTGAAGTTTTGATGTATTCGATTATTTCAACTAGATTTCTGATACCTATCGCTTCAGTAATTGTACTAAATATGTAAAAGAACTTTCTGAAACTAGTGAAACATCTAAAATAATAGAAAAAAATTTGAAAAAGTAAATGTTTTAACCGGTTTTTAACTAAGTTAACTTTAGAGTTTGCTGTACGAAAAAGTCATCGGTTATTTTGTGACCATCATTATCGTGCAGCAATTTCTTTCAAATGGGCATTATCATAAAGAAAAAGTACTCACGTTTGTGAATTGTTGGTAAATCCTCGTGTATTCTTCGAGATAGTGCTTCCTCGCCTTTCGTTTCTCCCGGCAGAGGGTCGTCAGCTTTTCGAGGGTCTCCTTCTCGACGAACTCCGCGTTGGACCTGACGATTTTCGCCGCGTTGTCCAGTTCGTCCATCATCCCGCGCCACGCCTGTGCGACGACGGATCCGCACAGTTCCTCCGTCTTCTGTGCCTCTGCGGCGATCTCCGAGACGGCGATGGCATACTCTTTGTCGCGCTTCACTTTGTTCGAAACGCACCGGTGCATGCACTGCAGAAGGCGCAGCTCGGCGTCCTCGCGCGAAAGGAGCGCCTCGTGTGCAGCCTTTGTCTGCAAGTGAGTCGAGAAGCCCATTTCTCTAGCTCTCAGTATTTTCGTCAGCTTCAAAAATAGACATTTCACCTGATCCACCTGAATCTGTTCCTCATAGTTCGGCATGTAAACGATTCACTGGATCATCGTCTTTCACCGGTAAACGCACTCATATCGTCGTTCACTAATCGCTTGCAGAAGGAAGCCGGAGGCGGGTGTCTGACCTGTCGAGACAAGGCGGACCGAATGTGTTTAGTTTGAAAATTTGTTGTCCTCCCTCTACTTTTACTGCAGCCCTCTCTCCGAAGTACGATTGAATGAACTCTTCATAGTTCAACGTCTTCATCGCAGATCGCACCACGACTCAGCACCTAAGATTATGCTATAAAACCCAAAGACAATACAGGGTGTTTAACTAGTCGTGTACTACTTAGTACTTTGCCAATAGATTCTACATTCAATCATACCATCCCAATCTCAACAGTTTCGTTGTTATTCCCCCTTTTCTGATTTTTTAAGATTTCACAATTCTGCTTCAGATAAACAATGATAACTCGAAAACTAAAAGATTTTGAGCAAATACGTTCATACCATTAAAAACTACGTTATATTTCCAATAAGATGTGATAAATACTAAACTTGTAAACATTGTTGAAATAAGCGTTTTAGTATTAATAAAATACAATTGCATAAGTTTTATTTATTAGAAAAACCAGAGATCCAAACCATTCCTAACTCTCTAACTCTCCATGCTAGGGTGTCAGAAGGCATCCATAGGCAACTGTTAGTTTTTCCATTCAAACAAGAGACAAAAATATACAACAACAATTTGTTATTATTGCAAAATGTATTGTGAAATTTTACAGGTAAAATCAAAACAAAATATATAAGCAAAAGCAATAGCCTTTCCAAATGTGATTTTTTTCAAAAACACCGGCACCCCGAGGGTTGATGTGACCTCTGCTGTTGCGAACCCTCGTAAAAAAAATAAGTCTATCTGCTAAAGTTCACCATACATATGCAAAGAAAAGGAAACAAAATGTTTTAAGGAAAAATATGCAATATAAAATATTAAAAAATATAGAAAAGTAGAAGAAAAAAAATTATACTTTTATAAATGATTATTTATTAGATATTCAATATTTAATAGTAATGTATAATAAACTAATTTTTTTTTAAATAATAAAAAATGGAAAAAAGTTCCAAATATCTAGGTCCGAATCTCAACAATTTTGGAGTTATTCCCATTTTTCTGATTTTCTAAGATTTCACGATCTTGCTTTAAATAAACAATGATAACTTGAAAACTAAAAGGTTTTGGACAAATACGTTGATACCATTTTAAACTACATTACATATCTAATAAGATGTGATAAACACTTAACTTGTAAACGTTGGTCAAATAAGTGTTTTAGTAGCTAGAACTTTGAAAAAAAATTTTTTTTCAAGGTTGAAAACCTTCTTTTGATGATTCCAAACTACTATTTGCAAACCTAAACATCAGCAAATTTCAGAAAACCTACTCCAATTAATATCCTTTTCAGTGGAGCAATTGCATTTTTAATTACTTTGTTCAAAGATGAAGAAATTGATGTAGAAAAGGAAAAAAACCGTGGTTGATGGATTAGTAAGGTGGAAAGATTTAAAAAAAATTATGGAAATTTTGGATAAATTTAATTAACGTTTTTTTATTTGTGTTCGAAACCGAAATAGTACAAGTTTTACTTATTTACCAACATGACTGCAACTTTGATTAAAGGATTATTGTATTATTGTTATTATTGACCTTGACCCTCATGGACTTTTTCGTTTGGGGATTTATGAAGAGTGAAGTGTATCAAATCTTGTAATTTTAAAGCAATGGATCCTGTCTGCTGCTGAAAAACTTAAACTTAAATTGAACTTTAGTGCTACAGTGGCTAATATAAAAAAATGGGCTCGCTTGTGCTTTGCAGAGGGTGAAGAGCATCATTTCAAATCAAAATTAAAAAAACGTTTAATAAATTCATCCAAAATTTCCATAATTTTTTAAAAATTCTTTCCACCTTACCAATCCATCAACCACGTTTTTTCCTTTTCTTCATCTTTGGAAAACGTAATTAAAAAAGCAATTACCCCAGTGAAAAGGATATTGATTGTAGTAGGTTTTCTGAAATTAGCTGGTGCCTAGGTTGGGAAATAGTAGTTTAGAATCATCATAATAAGTTTTTCAATTTAAAAATAAATATGTTTCAAAGTTCTGCTATTAAAATGCTTATTTCACCAACATTTACAAGTTTAGTGTTTTTCACATCTTATTATAAATGTAACGTAGTTTTCAATGGTATGAACGGATTTTTCCAAAACCTTTTAGTTTTCAAGTTAACATTGTTTATTTGAAGCAAGATCCTGAAATCTTAAAAAAAAGGGGGGAATAACCCCGAAACTGTTGAGATTTGGACCATAGTTAGGACTTTTTGGTCCATTTTTACTGTAGAATCTACTGGCAAAGTTTGTAATATGAGTAAAAAAAAGGACATAATTATTTATTATACATTACTAGTAAATATTGAATATATAATAAATAATCATTTCTAACAGTTTACTGTAAATTTTTAAATGTGTTTCATAATTTAGTATTTAAATTCTTCATTAAAGTTCTTGCGCATTTTTCCTTAAAACATTTTGTTTCCTTTTCTTTGCATATGTATTAGGGATATGGTGAAATCTGGCAGATAGGCCAAGCTTATGCTTATATATATATATTGTGTTTTGATTTTAACCGTACAATTTCACAATAAATTTTAAAATAATTACAAATTGTTGTTATATATTTTTGTCTTTTGTTTGATTGGAAAAACAAACAGTTGTCTGCAGATGCGTTCTGGCATCCTAGCATGGAGAGTTAGGCATAGTTTGGACCTCTGTTTTTTTCTAATAATTAAATCTTATGCAATTTTAATACTGAATTAAATTTTTTACGATTAAATAAGAAAGGAAAAAATTAACAGAAAATTAGCCATCCTCGGTGTTAAATTTAAGGACAGGAGGTAGTCAAGAAGACAAGACTTAAAAAGGCATAAAAAAGTGGAAAGAGTTGAGGCATGATGAATCAAGTTACTTGTATAAAAAGCTTTATTTATAAATCTTCAACAGTATGTCTATGGGTTTTTTTTACATATAATTAATAATTAAATTCTTATGTATGCCCTTTTTTGATCTCTTATTTTATACCTCAGTGTAGAATATCAACAAAATTGATAAATATTTTAAAATGCTTATATGCTGGTATAATACTGCCTTATGTCAAACAGGATTCGAACCCACACCCTCTGACAATACTGCGCAATACTCTGCGCCCTAATCACTTGAGTTTTTGACTTCGATTAATATAATAAATTGAATAACTAATATGGTCAATTATGACCACTATACAAATATGGATTAATTTAATTAAAAATGAAGTAATTACTTCACTAAGCTCCCCATGACCGCTACATAAGTCACTAAGAATTGAATCCTGATTACACGACATTTGAAAATATATCCCTATTTGTAAATTTTTATGCCATATTTGAAAAATGGCAAAAAACAAGGGGAAAATTCAAATGGTTGTAGGTTGAGATGAGGGGGTGGTGTCCAATGAGATTGAAGTCTTGATAGCTCAAATGGTAAGAGCAGCCGGAGGTTGTGGGTTCGAATGTCGCTCGTGACACTAATTTTTCATCTCAACAAAAAAGCCTTAGATAAAAAAAACACAAAAACAATTAATTGGAATAATTAATATTGCAAATTATGACCACTGCTGATCATTTGTCTCTTCCTTCTCTTAAAATAATCAGCATCTTATTTGTTTGAGCCCCCCCCATTTCCAAAATTTATAGGTGCAAGGTTTTTTGCCTTTCTTGAAAAATTACTTTTACTGATGTTATCAGGTTGTGAAAATAGGAACCTCATTTGAAACATACAAATAGTTTCAGTTTTATTTCATATTTTCAACCTGGAAAATAAAAAAGAGCTGACAATAGTAACTTCTTGTAAAATAGCAGGTTGACATTTTCCTCTCAATGCAAACCAAAAATTAGTAAAATCCCCCCCCCCAAAAAAAAATAAAAATAAAATAAAAATATAACCTTGATTGAATTGGGTAAAATTATTATAATCTTAAATGGAAATGCAGGTAATTGATGACCCAATTATTTTAAGTATCTACAAATATGCTCCCATCATCTCTGTCGAACTTGAAAAGATTTGTGTGGTGTTTAGTGACCGTTAATTAATGATTATTTAGAGATCGTGAGATGCAGTTTGGTGTCTCCACTCTGGTCAGTTTTTTAAAATTTTACAGAAATGAAGTGTCTCATTGTATTCAGATTGAGGTCATGATCATAAATTAAGCTTAATTATTTATCCATTTGTTTTAGTGGTCAATTGACCAAATTACTTCTTTCAAATAATTATTCTTTTTATGTAAGGTTTGGTTGAGATAAAACAGTTAGTGTCACGAGCGGGATTTGAACCCTACACTAACTTTTTTATCTCAACCAAAACCTGACATAAAAAGAATAATTAATTGTTTATTTTGTACATTTTAAATTGTATGATTTTTGCATGACTGACATTTTTCTGTTCTATTTCCTTTCAAAATGATTGTATATTAGGTCAAAAAGAAAAAAAAATGTCAAAAAAATAAAGTTGTTAAATATTATTTGGGTGATGTCTGGCATTCCTGCCGCTTATTTTCATTATAAATTATATGCTACATTTAAAGGTTGTGTGCATATAACATTGCATAGTTGAGGTTTTATAAGTGCATATTATATGGCATATTTGAGAAATTTTATTAAGTCCAGAACGCACCTCCTTCCAATCCCACACATTCTTGGGATGTAATCCAGCTTTTGGCATTGTTAACGGTGGGTCACTGCGTTTTCCTGAGGATCATCTCTGAACATAAAGGACTTGTCATCCCCTGTTATCAACAGAATAACCTAATTCTATTAAGCATCAAATTATCCCATTTTTACCCTCGTTATTCCATCTACGCCAAAACATTAAATCTCATCTGAGAATAGGTTATTGTGCCTTAACATTCCTTGCTATTGCTCTTTTTGCTCCTTGCTTTTTCAAGGCAGATGTCACCATTCTTGAACCTGTGAACTACCTCATTACTTTGATCGTTAAATTTTTGCTCTTCATCAAACGGGACGACCAAACTTATTGATCTCGAATAAAATTTGATAGTTTGCATCATATTCTCGACTCCGTTTTGTCCACCATCTTTTAAAAGATGCGAAGAAAAGGTTTAGCAGAACAAAATGACAATAAATAAAAAACTAAATAAGTAATTAATTTATTTTTATTTAATATAAATGAGAAATAATTCCCCTGTATTTTGTTACACATTATGTAAATTATGTACATAAAATAGCCATTAAATTGTTATTTAAATTTACTAGAATACAAGGCAGCTTTGTACATTATGTACAATTGCAATTGATTGCCAGGCACTCGTGAATACCTGAACAAATTCGCAATAAAAAAAATATATTTACAATATAATGATTTTAATAAATACTATAACATCAACAAAGTTACAGTCTAACTGTTATTTCAAAAGTCAACAATAAGGGAAAAAATAGAGAAAAATATATGTGATGATTTGTGGCCTAAATACAAGTAGTTTTAATTTGATTTCTCTCGCTGTAAACTAAAATTACAATAAATTGAAAATATAAGAAAGCTGCTTTAAGAAAAAGAAAATAAATTTAAGAATTACATATTACGAATTTATGGAAGTCATTATTTTGTTGATGGTACCATTCACACATGTCTTAACGAGAGTAAGTACAGGCTAAGTGCCAATTTCAGTTTTATTCCAATTTAACAATTACAAAAAATTAAGTAAGGTTGTAAATTTAGGTACAATTTATCAGACTCCAATTTAGCCTTTGGAATGCCATTTTTGTTTTATTATTTTTAATAATGGATGACAAAAAATTATACTAAACTAGTCCATAGTTTACAAACATGTAAATTGCCAATATTTTCCACATGAAGGCTTAATTTTGTTTATTGCTTTATTAAAAAACTGTTTTTTGGCAGAACTCTCATCACCAATGTAAAATAGCACTTTTAATAAATAAGTGTATACATTAAAGGCACAGCTCAGAATGGCAATATATATATTATTTTTTATATTTTTTATGAAAAAATATATATAAATCTTTGTAATATGCAGTCTATCGGTACTTAATTTACAAATCGAGCAATATCGTTTTAAAATTAATTCTCTTAAGTACAGTTCAAGAGCATTTGAATTCACATGTCGATGTTTTTTCGACTTACAAATTGTGAAAGTGTCAGTACTTTGTGGTTTTTGTTTTTCTCTTTTAATTTATAAATTTCAAATATAAATATTTGCACAATAAGACCTTTATGTACACTTAAGCTCTTGTTTAAATATTTCAACAATGTTTAAGGCCATCCTAGTCTATTAGTATTGTAACAATTTTATAAATAAACATTTAATATGAAAAATATCTTTACAGAAAATTGGACTTTTTTTTTTCTAAGGCATTTCGGAGTTAGGCACTACTGTAGTATAGTATTAAAATGTAAATTCCAAAGCACATTTCAACTATTTTTATTCAAAATAAGACAAATTGAACCCCTGAGTGATCCAGTCAAAAACAAAAGGATTTAAGCAGCTTATAATACAAGGCACTGTGTTCTGCTTAAGAATTCTAAGGATAATTGGGAAAAAATGACTAAAAGGATTCCCCAACATTATGTACAAACATTTTTATTAAGGTACATAAGTGTTCCACGCCTCCTTTTCACAAAGGGGAATACTGCTTAAAGCTATAACAATAAAAATTTGATTGGAGGTCGGGGGATTGTGTGAGAATGTATTTGAACAGTCACCTACAAGGAGCCAGAAGGATTTCTAGCCATGTAGGACATGAAGTCACCTCTTGCCTCGTGTACTTCGGCCCCCAACCTTTGGTGAAACTGATCCTAATCGAGAACGGATCAATTGGTCCAATGTGCGGCCGTGATATTGTCGTCCAAGGTTTGCATCTCGCTGTTTCGGTAAAAACGTTGAGGCAATAGCCGGGTGGCACCTTATACACAATGCAGAAGCTCGAATCCGGATCGTCCAACGCTGGAGAATTCACGAACACCGGATTGTCTGACATGTTGTACGCCCAAACCCCGTCGTCCTCTTTACTCAGAGTCACCCCTAAAAATAAAAGACAAAGTTATTTAAAATTAATGTTTAAAAAAATTAAGTAAATGATTTAGACATTTTCGATGCCACATTGTAGCAAATAAACCAATCATTCAAGCTTTTAATAATGATAGAAACATAACACATTGAATGAACAGCACATAATTTAGCCTTGGTTCAATATAAAGAGCAAGTAGGCACTATGGGTTCCTTTTCAGATTTTTAGATTATTTTATAGTTAGTCTTATGTTTTTTTGTTTTTTAGTATTAAATGTATGTATGAACATATTTATTAGCATGAATGTACAAAGGAATACATTTAAAATTGCCACGTTGACAAAACTTTGGTAGAGCAAGATTGAGGTTGGTGCACACTTGAGTTGAAGATTTTTATATTGACTCAGTATTTCAAAATACAGTTCAGGATGGATAATATAATAAAAATAAAATAAATTAATTTTACCTCTTCCGATCTTCTCGCGAGCTTTCAGAACGTCGGGGTTGGGCGTTTTCTGCATGGCCAGGGTCGCCAGGGAAAGGCCATCGCCACGAGGAAGGCTCCCGAATACGTTTACGAAGTTGTTTTCTACAGGGTACTGCCTTCCTATCCTTTGTGAAAGCTCCCAGTAAGCGAGTCTACACCACTGTCCACACGCTTCCGAATCGCCTGGAATCAAAATAACAGAACCAATGAGAAAAAAGTTATGAAAACAACATAATAAACAAAATTAATTAATATAAATTGTGCCTGTGAGTTTAATCAATCTTGAGTACCGTCAAGACGTCCGGCTACCTTACAAATCAACCCTCGGTTTCAACTCAAATTTCATACTTTTATTTTGCTGAAAATAAATGAGTTGAGCTTCAACGGTTTCACCAAGGCCAATTAGCTTTTTATGTTGATTTCAATCCGCCCGTGAGCCAATAATAAAACTGTTATATAACTCATCTTATCTTTTATTTTAATTAATGCTTCCCCTGTCATGCTGCTTATGCTTTACGCACCCGGCTTAATTCAGCTTACATTAGTTGTACATAAACAAATGACCTTATTGTGTTTTTATTATAATAGACTGCCACGCTATGCCAAATAAATTCATAGTTAAGACTGGAAAAAAAAAAAAAAACTTCCTTTCTCTTTTTCATCAGTTTATCTCTGTAGGTTTGATTAAAACAGAAATGCTATCTAGTATGGCAGCATTCTTTATACTTTTTTACAGCCAGTTCTATGACACAATTGGTTTTGCGCAATTTTTATAAATGGCCTCAGTTTAATTGTAGACACATCTTACATTGATTGATGAAAACTGACAACGCAATATTGTAATTGCCTGAAAGGCAAGCAATCTTTGTGATAATGCCTGGTTTTTCGGTAGGATTCTCTGTTAAATAGCATTCCATACAGGTAATTATTTTTGCATTTTAATTATCAATTACGCTCGGTTGTTTTTTTGAAATATTTTTTTACACCGAACTTGTTCAATTCAGATTTGGCGTCGTAATCAATTTACAGATTATCCAGTTAAGACAAGAAAGCTGTTTCTTCCCACCCTAGTTCAGAAAAGGGGCAAATTTAATTAACAGCATGTATGTTGGAGATGGCGAAAGGAAACACCGGGATGAGACAAAAAAAAAAAATAATACTTCCAAGCCATTAAAAAAAAAAAAATTAATGATGGACTTCTGGATATTGGAACTTCCAGGATCTAGTTGAATAACAACGAAACATACAGTGAATAACCTCATATCAGAAAGCGTTGCAATAGTAGGTAACAGAAATAATTTGACCACTTGTCTTAAATTTTGAACGTTTTCTACTAAAAAAAATCCCATTTCTTAATAGGTTTTTGAGTTTCCAAATGGGTTACATGCAGAATATTAATCGATATTTTTTGCTATAAAAACTCTCCAGACTTACAATTAACACAGGTTTTCAAGATAGAAATGAAATATTTTCACATTGAAAGTTTTCAGGAAAATATTAATTTTACGTTGACATTTGTTTTTCATATAAAACCTACAATTTATGAATGAGTTTTAGGGTGGATTTTTTGAAAGGATAATTTTGAAGTCGATATTTAGTTTCAAGCAAGAAAATTTCATGGGTTTGCGCCTTTGGATGTGAATATCCTCGTAACAGAATGTTCTAAAATACTAAGGTGTAGGAATAATTTGTCCATGTGTGTTAAATTAAATTTTGAACATTTTTCTGCTGGAAATTTGATTTTTTCATTGGATTTCAGATAGAATTTACTAAAAAAAGTTTTAGTATTCCGGTAAAGAAATATTTAAATTAACATTTTCTTTTGTTTCAAGCTAGAAAATTTCATGTATTTGTTATGTGAACAACCTCGTAATAGAAAATGCTGAAAGAGTGGGTCACAGAAATAATTTAACCACGTGTCTTAAATTAAATTTTAAACGTTTTCTGCTAGTAAATTTAATATTGAATTGATTTTTGCATTGGGTTTCAAGTAGCAAGTAGAATTTAGTAAAAAAGCTTTAGTATCCTGCTAAAGAAATATTTAAATTAGCATTTTCTTTTGTTTCAAACTAGAAAATTTCATATATTTGCGTTTTCGTATGTGAACAACCTCGTAATAGAAAATGGAAAGACAGCACAGAAATAATTTAACCACGTGTCATAAATTTTCTGTTGAATGATATTGATTTTAAATTGATTTTTGACTTTTCACATGGGTTTTCATGTAGACTTTACTAAAAAAAAGCTATATAAAATATGTTGCTAAAGAAATATTTAAATTAGCATTTTCTTCTGAACAACTTCGTAATAGAACATGCATAAAGACAGGTACACAGAACTAATTTATTAACCAAATGTCATAAATTAAATTTTAAACGTTTTCTGGTAGAAAAATTTCGATTTTGAATTGATTTTTTCATGGGTTTTCAGATAGAATTTACTAAAAAAGTTTTAGTACTCTGCTAAAGAAATATTTAAATTAGCATTTTGTTTTGTTTTTCATGCTAGAAAATTTCATGTATTTGCGCTTTCGTATGTGAAACAACCTCGTAACAGAATCTGGGGCACAGAAATAATTTAACCACGTGTCTTAAATTAAATATTAAACGTTTCCTGCTAGAAAATTTTCAATTTTGAATTGATTTTTGATTTTCGCATGGTTTTTCATGTAGAATTTACTAAAAAAAACCTTTAGTATCCTGCTAAAGAAATATTTAAATTAGCATTTTCTTTTGTTTCACGGAAGAAAATTTCATGGGTTTACGTTTTCTGTTTGATAAAACTCTTCAGATTTGCACGTTAATTGAGCTTTAATATGATGATTAATTTTAATTATTACTGTACGTTTTTATTTTCTGTTCCCAAGTTAAAAGTCAAACCTGGGTTCACAATAGAGGCGTGATATTTTTAACATCGTTGCTTTAAGAACTTAAGAACGAGCGGATGTACAGGCAAAAAATCCACGCAATCTTTCATAATCCCGACGACCATGCATTTATAAAAAAAGATAGAAGAGGCGCTCAACTGTAAATTTAAAGTTTACAGGCAGTGATTGATCGGTATCGTGCCTCCGAGAAGTGCGGATTGACTCGCCAAACCTGAACGATGCAGACATCACCAGGCATCACCATCTGCCTTCGGACACAAAGTGGCCTTTTGTCGGTCGGGAGAGCTGGTCGCTCTCTTTGCTACAATGAATTATCTAAGGCCAGTCGACCTCTCACTGGCGCCAGACTAACCTTCTTTATACGCAGACGTCGCCAAACGAAGGTTTTAATTTATTGCGATCTCGGATCTCGCGGACGTATTTTTGCACTCGTTTCGTGTAAATCTATTGAAGGCGAGTGACTAGATATGACTGTCGTACGTCCCTCAACTACATCATCTCATCCAAAGCAAAAAAAGAAATAAACAGAACATTCATCCAAACAGTCCCATGATCAGATAATTTTCAAAATGATAATTTAAAATATAAAACCGTAGAGGTATTTTTGGTCTTTAGTTCATTACCAAGAAACCAGCCAAACAGTATTCAATCGATAATTAAACCCTATCCCAAAGATGCTTAGAAAAATAAATGAAAATTCAATTTCGTTAATTTATAAGGATTATGAAAAAAACAGAAAAACAAAAAATTTAAGGGCAGATGATTGCAAGTTAAAATAAATAAGTAAATATAGTCCCAGGGATAAAGCCAAATTTTAAAGAAAGAAAAAACAGTTCCTTCGTCAAGCTTTAGAATATAACGAATACAAAAATTTACTTACAATTATTCAGAAATCGTGAGATGCGGTCTGGTGTGATGTAGGTTTCAGAAAAACATTTTCTTTATCGTGCCAACGTTTCGATCTTTATTGAGATCATCTTCAGGGCCTGGGATTTACAAACATTGTTTAAATTTAACAAATACATGTAGGATGTGGAAAAAAGTGAATTTAAACAATGCAAAATATATTTTTTTTATTCATCCCAGGCCCTGAAGATGATCTCAATAAAGATCGAAACGTTGGCACAATAAAGAAAATGTTTTTCTGAAACCTACATCACACCAGATCGCATCTCACGATTTCTGAATAATCTTCGACTAACGGTCATTAATCACCACACATTTTTACTTACAATGTTTGAAATTATGGCTTCAACCATCATAACTGATGGGTTTACTAAGGTAATTAGCAAAATTTTATGCAGAATCGATTGTAGATTTTGTTCACTCCACTAAGCAAAACTCATGAATTTACGATAAAAACTGAGAGGTTTTTTCAAACTCATAGGGTGGTTTTATTAAAACAAATAAACAAATTCAGTACCAGGGATAAGGCGAATTTGAAATAAATAAAAAAAACCTCAGTTCCTTCGTCAAGCTTTAAAATAAAACGAATATAAAAATCTACTTATTATGTTTGAAATTATGGCTTTAACCATCAAAAATTTATGAGTTTTGCTTAGTAGAGCGGACGAGATCTAAACCGTCCATTCTATATTAAAATTGTGATCTCTATTAAGCTAAAACTCATTAATTTATGATGGTTGAAGACAATTCAAATATTGTAAGTGCATTTTTATATTTGTTAAAATTACGAATTACAAATGGTTAAATCATTAGAAATAGTTTCAATGTCCTGATGAAATGGATAAATTTCTAGAAAGGTTGTCAAAAGGATGATGATATTTTGTTTTCTTTAAAATTTCCCTCATCCATGATTTTGTAATACAAGGNTATATATATATATAATCCCTCGAAAGCTTGAAGGAACTAGGAGGTTTTTTCATATACATAGGGTGGTTTTATTATAACAAATAAGCAAATACAGTCCCAGGGATAAGGCAAATTTTAGAGAAAGAAAAAACATTCGATTCCTTCGTAAAGATTTAGAATATAACGAATATAAAAATGTTTGATATTATGGTTTCAACTGTCATAAATTTATGAGTTTTAGCTCAGTAGAGTAAATGTCATCACAATTTTAATGCAGAATGGACGGTTATAAATCTCGTCCGCTCTACTAATAAAAACTCATAAATTTACGATGGCTGAAGGCAATTCAAATATTGTAAGTTTAGTTTTATATTTGTTCACCAAATATAGTTAAATTTAGAAATGGAGTGGTAATTCTGAATTGATAGGTTTTTTTCATACACACAGGGTGGTTTGATATACTATATATATATATTATGCAACATATTTTATGAAAATTCTCTATTTAAAGAAGAAGAAAAAAAGGAAAACATCACATAAAAATTTACGATATACATAAAAAGAGTAATAAAATAAATATAGATAAAGCAATATGAGTTTTTTTCTTTCTAATTTGCCTTACCCCTGATGCTTTATGTATAATTAAAATTTTTGTAATATCGTAATTTTGCAAGATCTCCCTGAAGGAAAATAAAATACTTCTACTATTCTGTCTATCTAATAAAATGCTCAAAACGTATTTTTTTTATGATTGTCTTAATTCAAAATAAACCTTAAATTTTTAGCCCAAAAAGCCCATTTCAAGAAGAGAGTAGAAAGTTCGGAATTTTGATGTTTACAATGTTCTTAAATCCATGAATTTTTTTCTTGTGTAAATGGTGTTTATATAAAATAAAACCCGCCTATTCAAGCACGTTATTTATTCTACAGAATTAAAAATCCTGTAGTATGTTTTTGTAGGGATTATGCTGTAATAGAGATCTTTTACTATATTCTAAATTGGAGATAAGAATGAATGGGCGTAGAAAAAAAATAAATGAGGGCCATGAGGGGCCTGGGGACGGTTTGTCCCGGATTAAGGGCTCGCCGACCCATGGCCTGTATTTCATATTCAATGAAAAGGTTCCCAAAACGGAATCCTTTGAGAAAAAAGGAGACGCACGTGGACCTGGACGTACAAAGAGACCGTAGGAGGGGAGGCGCCTGAATACCAAGGGCCGATGCCAAGCGCTCCTCGGATCCTAGCAGAGTACAGTCGGCACCGATGTCCACCGAGACTGTACAATTCCCCAAACTGGTTTATGGGCTCTTTTTAGAAGGCCCATATCCGATTTACTTCCTCCGGCCTTTCCCTCCCTCCGCCGTTATATAACGCCGGCGGATAATCTCCCGATCCCATTGAGCCTGTTCCGCGTTTTGAATGGGACACCCCTGGAACACGGCGCCCGGCCGGGGGGGGTGAAGGTGGCGTGCCGGTCCTTCGGCGTCACCCGTCTCGTATAACTATTATGAAGAAGAGAGGCATTTTGTTATTGTTTTCAATCGGTTCTCCCTCCCGCAAGGGCTTTTATTATTAGAACGGTTTTAAAGGGTAGGACGAGGCTAGGAGTAGTCGGGCACCTCGTGATGAGGCTAAAAGGAGGGGGCACCGTTATCCCAACCGGAGGACAGCTGTCCCTTTCTTCCGTGGTTTACTCCCGGATTTCGATATCCGCGGGAAAAGTCGTCAGGAGGAAGGAGCCACGAGGTCGAGACCGGGGTGGATTTGAAAGTCACTCCTCGACCGGGAGAGGACACACACGACTGGCGCCTTCCGTTTCAGTAACACGAAGCCACAGAACGGAGGGGGAAGTCGGTCAAGGGACTTGATATCATCCTCACCCTTTCCTTCACCATGCCGAAAGAGAACGTTAGAAACGATTCGCCACTTCCGGCTAATAAGGACTAACGTGATCCAGTGAAACCGAGTTATGTTACGGATGTAATATCTTAACATGATAATTCCATAGTTGTGCCACACATAATCGACAATAGTACATCATTAGATCCCTAATATCATGACTTGTATATCCAATTCTTTTAATCATATACTAACATTACCTCCACCATGTGCTAGTATTTTAAATCACATTCACTTTTATAGCAAACAAAAAACAAAATAACTATCGTGAGATCTGTTCTTGGGTTCTACGTATTCTGATCCTGTGATTTTGATCTGTGAGTTTTGCCTTTTTGCATTCTCCACCTTTTGCCTCTATGCCGGGTAATCTTAACAATATGTCATATAATTTATACATCGTTAAAGACGAAGCTACAAATTAAATTATGTCAAACAGTGACATATTTTCGGCAGAACAAAATTTGTAATGAGTGGATGAAGGCGGTAGATCACAAAATGCCGAAACCTGTATCACGGACCAAACCAGAAGGTAGGTAATCATTATGACCAAACAGAAATTCCTTGTTGGGGACTGCGAGGTGGTTGTCTCGGTTCAGCATTTTGTCATTTTCAGTCATTTGCCCGAATGTTTTTTAGTCAATCGAGACGTTTTTAATTAGTCTGCAGGCCGATATAGACACGAATTATCATTAATCGATCGAACTGAGATTCTTATTTGACGACTGCGAGGTGGTGGACTTTGTTCAGTTATGGTATGTGATTACTTCGGCAATTGCGACGTTTTTATTATGTATGTAGGCCCAGATAGACAAGGATGATCATTAATGTCCAAACTGATATTCCTTGATGAGGACTGCGAGGTGGTGAACCTGGTTCAGTTTTATGTTCTATTTAGTCGTTGGCCTGTGAGTTATTTCGACTATCGCGACGTTTTTATTAGTTTGCAGTCCAAGATACAGACAAGGATGATCATTAATGTCCAAACTCAGACTCCTTGTTGAGGACTGCGAGGTGGTGGACTTTGATCAGAATTTTGTTCAGTTTGGTCTGCTACGTGTATTATTTCGACAATCGCGATTTGTTATTTATGTAGGCCGATAGTACAAAGACTTATTTATGGTTTACAAAATGACAGACGAACAAATGAAGATGGCAACATCATGAATATCATATATGCAGACTAAATCATGGAAGACCAGGTTTTTCACACAAAAAAAAAAAAAGTTATTTCTAATTATCTAAACTGAGATCCATTAACTGCTATTTATTTAAATAAACGTGATCTATAAAAACCCAAAAAAATCGCAAATTTATAGCATCATTGAATTATTGCGTAATGGTTATTTGAAATTTTTATAAAATGGACATCCTCACAATCCAACGCTTCTTTACGCCGAAGCGGGACAGACCAAGGACAACAAGCGAGACAAGGCGGATCAAGAGATTATCCCAATTACTCGTCTGGTGTGTGTGATCTTTCGGCACTTTCCTTTCACTTATTTAAAGAAAAAACTTTCCTTAACCTCTTGTAAAATAATTTTGAAAGGGAAATTTCCCTTATTGATTGTTCTCATAAAATATAACCTTATTTGGAGATTAAGTCCAAAAAGTCTTGGCCAATCATTGATTCTAGTCAGACGGAAAAGAAACGGAGATCTGTCATGAATGAGGGAAAGTGTGAACTTCAAAAAAATTCTTTATTGTTATATAACAAGTAATAACATAATATATGAATGACATGAAAGTTGAGCTTTCAAAAAGAGGCTAGGAATATGTTGAACGGCGACCGTCTGGCCGGCGGAAACCTGCGAAATGCTAAACACTCGGCTCCTCTAATGAGGTCAATAGACAGACACTCAGCGGCTGGAGGAGAGAGAGGCGCTGAGCCGCGAGACTGGCTGTGGAAATAAGAGGCGCCGACTGAGAGAGATGAGACAATAAAAATCCGACTGAGGCAAACAAGATCGTAATTCGCTCCCACGTGCTTTCCTCCTCCTTCGCCAACCCTGTTTATTCAAGTTTTGTAAGGACCGGACGGTGCGAGGCGCCGACCAGATAAAACGAAATCGAGAATTGTCCGCCGAGTGGGGAATGCACGCTTCGCTTGGGAGGAGAAACAGCGCCTTTTGGGCTCCAACGTCTATTTTCTACTTTTTTCGACTTTGCCAAAAAGCGAAAGGAACGAGGACAGAGTAAAAAGGGAAACAGCCGAAAAAAAACAACAAAAGGATAAGGCAGGGAAGGACGACATATAAAAGATGTTTCAATTCCCAAGAAGTTCCATAAAATTTATATTAATTTAAAACTATTTGATACGACATAGGAGATTTTACAAAATGTCACGACAAAGTAACACTATTTTTGCTGAACTTTAGCGAATTTCCTAGCAGTTTAACTATCCCGGTCCACCTAATCTCGCTGTACGTTACATCCTGGCGCTATTATCTCCCCAAAAAGATAAGTGAGAATGAGAGAGAAACTGTCGATAAACGATTGGCAAAATGTATGTTGTATGTGTGGTTTTTTACCCCCGTCAAATTTACCCTTGTTCGCACCACATTAACCTGTTTTAATTTCAAATTACCATTTTTCGGACCAAATTAACTATTTTTAACTTCAAGTTAACTTCGGGCGATTTGTCGATATACAATTGGCAAATTATATATGTTTAACTTTTTCCCGCCAAATTAACCATTTTTAACTTCCAAATTAACTTCGGTCGATTGGCGAGATATACAATTGGCAAATTATATATGTATAACTTTTTCTAGTCAAATTAACTTTTTTAACTTCCAATTAACTTTGGTCGATTTATCGAGATATACAATTGGCAAATTATATATGTATAACTTTTCCAGTCAAATTGACCCCTTTTTTGCACCAAATCAACTTTGGTCGATTTGTCGAGATATACAATTGGGAAATTATATATGTATAACTTTTCCAGTCAAATTAACCGGTTTTCGCACCAAATTAACTTTTTTAAATTTCAAATTAACTTCTGTCTATTTGTCGATAAAATTGGCGAAATATACGTGTATGGCTTTTTTCCGTTTATTAACGCTTTTTAATTTCAAATTAATCCCTTTTAACATCAAATTATCTTGTTTTAATTTCATATTAATCCTTTTAATTTTCAAATTTACCCTTTTTAACTTCAAATCAACGCCTTTCTTTAAAATCAAATTAAAAAAAAAAGATGGTATGAAATATAAGAGTGAAAAAAACTTGTATTTTTGAAATTTTTTTAAAATATCACATAATTGGGTCCTTATGACACGCATGAAAATTAATTAAAAGTAAAAAAAAATATTAAAAAAATTATTTTTAACTGGATAGTTTTTAATATAACAATATAATTGGGCTCTTAAAAACCACAATTTCTCACTTTTATCAAATTAAAAGAAAAATCCTTTATTTTTATATTTTATTTGAAATTAATTTTAATATTGTCTTCTAAAAGTTCAATTATTTTATATTAATTTTTTTTTTCAAATGCAAGCATTTTACTTTATGTGATAACATTTCATTATCTCCTAGGTTTTTTTTTTTTTTTTGAGGAAAGGGTTAATTTAAAATTAAAAAGAGCTAATTTGTCATTTAAAAGGGTTAATTTGAAGTTAAAAAGGTAAATTTGAAATTTAAAAAGGTAGATTTGAAGGCAGAGCGATTAATTTGAAATTAAAAAGAATTAATTAATGAAAAAATGTATATATTCACATTTCTAAATGGTACCAAACATCAAGGTTCGCTGTTCTTTGTGCTACTCCGAAAAGCATGGGCGTGAACCAGACGAAAAAGAATAAGCGGAGGTTTTAACAATCTCTTTGTTTCTCTTTTCAGTGTATATATTTTTTTTAATATCTTTTTTGTACTTAAATACAGGAGTAACAGAAAAAGGACTTTTGTGGCTGGGACATCGGCAAAAAACTTATTCGGGCCGCGTTTTTCGGTTTATAATCGCATCTAATTTGAAGTCTTGTGGGAACTTTGCGGTATCTCTGTCGTGCTCAGACGCCTGGCGCCCATCAGTCACCATGACCCGTTTAACCGATACAATCCCGTCCTATCAAAAAGCCTTCGCCCGACATTTACCCTCGGACCATTTTTCTCTTTTTAGCCTGACTGTTTCGATTTATAACAAAACAGGCTTGGGAGGTCGAGACGAACACCAAATGATATGGCGTTGTCTAAGTCTTTCCAGGTATTTTTAGCGTTTTAACCTTTGGATTTCTGGGTCGGACTTGAATACCACCTCCTCCAAAGGTGCGTAAACGTTTCGTAAGACTAATTACGGAGAAGAAAGGACGAGAAATCGCCAGGTCTTCACCATTGTAAGCGACGGGGCCTCTGCAGAGAGCCGAGAAGAGTAGGAAGGCTGATACGTGACGTCACCAGCTGGCGCCTGTCTGCCCTCTGTAATGGCTATTTTTACATCAACACACGCATTCCCCTCCTCTTTCTCCTATCCTACTACTTTCGTACAGCCCGGCATTTAAAAATTACGAAAAAAATAATTATAATCTCCTGATAACGCCTGTCCAAGGGATTCAGCAGGTGCCGACAAGGGCGGAGACGACGGGCCTAAAGGGATTTTAGGCATGGAGATATGTAAACGTTATGTCAATGAAAATACACATGGGCAGAGTTTTTTGAAGTTGCCTTGGGTTGAATGGCACACCAAAGGCCATCTGTGACGAATTATTTAGTACTTAAATACAATAAATAGCGACTTGGCAAAAAGAGGCCAATTTTAGAAGAAACTAGATAATTTTATTGTTTAGAAAATCAATTATTCTGTTGAGACCTTATGTAATTTATCGACTGATAAATTTAATTAAAAACTCTTTGTTTATACGAAGTTTAGCTTGCTTTCTAGAATACAAGTGCAAAAAAAATTCAAAACTTCAATATTATTCTGTTTTTTGTAATTAATGGAGAAATTCAATAAAACGAGGTAAATCAAAGGGATGCAGGCCCAAATAAAATTATGCAGAATATAATGAATTTAATCAAATCCAATGGCGAGACAGTATTACATAAGAAACAGAGAAAGTTCGTGCTTTTCTTTCTGTCTTTTTTTTTTGCATAGATAGAAAGTGGAATAGATAAAATTTTGGTATTGGGTGGATGGATGAAATCATGACCGGTTTGGTTTTGAAGAATTATTTCAATACAGTATAAGTTCAAAACTTCAATAATAATAAATAAAAACATTTTGCCCGTTTTTCCGGCAGACGGTTATCAACCATAGCCGTAGTGCGTTTTTCTTTATTTTTATAACTTAACTTTTTTGTTCCACTATATTATTGAATAACGTACATTTTAATTTCATTTCAAAACTTCGTTTTTACGGTGAACTGCAAACCAAAAAAAAAAATTAATATTGTGAATACAATAATCCAACGGATTACTCAAATTTGAAGAAAACCGTGATATTTAGTGACCTTTAATTAATGATTATTTGGAGATCGTGATGCACGATTATTGGAAGAAAACGTTCGGATTTGTGACTTACCCGTCCCAAATAATAAAAACAAATTTGGTAAACATCAAAGCCCAGATAACTCTTTAAATAAATTTAAAACACGTGTAAATATTTTTCTTTTGAAAAAAAGAAGATATATTTATTCCTAGAAAGTAGAATATGTAAATAAAACGTTGGAATTGCGTGGGTGGATGAGTGTTATGACCGGTTTGGTTCTCAAGTCTGCCGATATCCCTGTTTCTTTTTCGTCAAAAGTCTAGAGGGATTTAAAACGATTTTCAATTTATTAAAAAAAGTGTTAAATGAATATTTAATACATTCAAACCTTCTTATATGTTTCATTTTCTAGGTTGTCTTGGTTTGCCTGTTCTCGTTTGTTTTGTCGGTCAATCGTGTTTCGTCATTTCCTATGTTTGATTGTGTTCCATTTGGTCCTCGGACACAAAAAAACAAACGAGGACAGGCGGGACCAAGATAACGAGTCTTTATTACCGAATGGCAAACGGAAAAAGCAAAAAAGAAAAGCCAAGACGTGCTAATATGCCGATAAAAGTTGAAACACTTATGCAATTCGCCTCGTTTGTCATTATGCAACGTGGTCCGATCCTGGACGAGAAGATACGGCCGAACTAATTTGAGCATACGATAAATCACAACTCGTTTGGAGGAAAATTACGACAATGTCGGCCTCCTCCAGGTGATAAATTACATTTAAAAACATCGCGGAATTTCACGGTGTATATATTTTCGGACGGTTTTCACACTTTTCAGCTGGAATTTGCAACAATTTTACCTCACCAGTCCGTTCAATTAAGAGATGCGCCTGGTTTTTATTTTTAATAAGATGCCCATTAAGCACGGTAAGGACAATAAACGAGGATGAGTTGGCCAAAAACTAGCAACTAACACGTGGGTGTCAACACTACTAGAATACTAATTAACATTAATTATGATTTACTCTCATTGAACAATAATAGTAAACTGATGGGAGGTCACACGGAATACCAAATAATTGAGATTCTGGCTCATATGTGATTGTCTTTCAGGTTAAAATTCTTCGTAAAAATATATAAAAAATATCTTAAAAATGCACACACATTTTATGTAAATTCATTAAGGATTTTCTTGAATACCGAAGAGGTCGAACACTGATCTACCCACTCGGCAGGAGGATTTTCCCCCCTGTGTATAGTCTACTTCTTTATGTTAATCCAATATCGATTTCTTTCGAGATTTGTTTGTTCAATCAGCCTACGATCCTTGCAATGTTGGGTCAATAAACAGCTTGAGAATTCATGCCCTCAAAAAATAACAATTTCGTTAAAGAATTGTGAGCAATAATAATTATAGCAAATGTGCTAAAATATACTTAATTTTAAACAGATCTAAAATACGACAATTTGTAAAACTTAATCTAAGCTATTAATTTTTGTGAGAGTTCATGTTTAGTCTGTCAAGGCATTTTCAGGAATTTATTAAGTTTTCCTAGCATGTAAAAAAGGACAGGACAGACAGAAATAACACCCAGACTAACCACTGAACACCTGTAGGCCGCCAGTTAAGAGTTCTGCTTTGTCATCATAAAAATACAGTATAATAAAATATACCTAAAATAGATTATTAATTAATAATTATAAACACTATAATAATGAAAATTAATATTTTGTAAGATAGAAAAAAATTAAATAATTTTGTGATCAAATTCATGTAGTATTCAATGTATATGTAAAACAACGTTGAATAATAATTGTAAAAATCACAATCAAAATGCAAAACATACAATAATAAATAGAAAAATCGAAATTAAAAAGTGAAAAATTGAATAATAAATGCAAATTGTGAAATGAAAAAAAGATGTATAATAAATGGAAAGTCGAAAGTAAAAGGGAAAAAATAGAATAAGAAATGTTTAAAAATCGAAATTAAAATGGAAAAGATTGAATAATAAATGGAAGAGTTGATTAATAAATGGAAACGTTAATTAATAAATGGAAAAGTCGAAACTAAAAAAAGAAAAAGGTGAATAATAAATGTTTAAAGGTCGAAATTAAAAAGGAAAACGTTCAAATGGTTTAAACCAAAAGGTTAAAATAAAAGTTTAAAAAATCTATAAATAATTAAATAACTGTCCCTGAGATATTGNAGAGAGAGAGAGAGAGAGAGAGAGAGAGAGAAGAAAAAGACACAAAGAAATTGTCTGATGGAGAAATCGCCAGACAGAGAGAAAAAGATTGAAAAGAAAATACAAAGGGAAAGCGAGAGGGAAAGAATGAAAGAAAAGAGAGAGAGAGAGAGAGAGAGAGAGAGAGAGAGAGAGAAAGAGAGAGAAATTTTTTTTTTCTAAAGACAAAATTATTTCGGTCTTAAGCAATAACCTTGCAATCAGTGGATAATATTCGGTATAAAAACAATTGAAAATTTTGTGGAGTTACTTTGTTGTATTATAGTGGCAATTTTGGCAAAAGTTCCTTTGAAATCTTTACTTAGTAATTTTTTGCTTCGCTCATCAGGTGCAAATACTAAAGACTGAATAATACACAGCTAACAATAAAATTACATTCATACCAAAACTAATATCTAACCAACTATACATTATGAATTTATCTATAAGTACCGACATTTGTAAAAGGAACGCATTTATTAATATTTTTCCCTTTCGGCAAGTCAAATCTCGTTTAAACTTTCGTGTCTAGACGGGAGGGTTTTTAATAAAAGAGGTTTAATGAGAAAATATTTGATCAGCGTTTACCGGTGGGAGAGGAGGGCACAGGTAAGTGGTGGCGCCAGAAGATAAGGGGAGAAGGGGCCTCCACAACTACTAACGGCGCCACACACATAACACACATGCACACTCGACTCTGGCCAGGCCCACAGAAGAAAACCCATCGGCATTCCGCGACAGGACGACAGTGGCAGGTGTTGAATATCAATAAGCAAACACATAAATACAGGATGTTGGCCGGGTGCTTCGACGCCAAGTGTGCTCGATCGTAAACACCGCGTAAATTTTTTTTTAAACTCCCCGAAGGGTTTTTCTCCTGTGTGTCTGTATTCCACTTGATGTATTTCAGGTGGTGTCTGATAAGAGTAACGACCTTGGTGACCTTGCCTCTTATCAGAGATAAGGCGAGATACATTGGATTATGTTAACGAGGAATTGGTTGTCTGTTCAAACACAGGGGGAGAAATTTCTCGTTTTAGCCTTTAGAAATCCAACGGAAAATTTTTCAACTCGAGGAGTAGGCGAAAGTGAAGCCACAACGTTACTTTAACTCAAGTCGAGATTAAAAAAAAAAAAAAAAAAAAAAAAAAAAAAAAAAAGACGATTTCCTTTTGAAAATCCTCTTCAATTCTGGCGGATAAAGAATTCAAGATAATATCTTAAGTTTTGTACTATAAATAAAGAAGTCTATAAATAAATAAAAAAACAAAAAAGTAACGTCTCTAAAAGTATAAAAGTTAAAATGTGGTTACTTTAATATCGCCAGTGTAGATTGAAAAAAATATATATTGTGCAGTTTGGTCGTTTCCTGTCATCCTAATATGCACATCCTTGCTGGTTTTGTATGTCAAGACACTTCGTTGGTTATTTTCTCGTCTTCTTTTACTTTTGTTCAGTGTGAACTACAGCTTTAACCTTTTTCCACGTTAAAAAAATATTGAAGACGAGATTTCAAAAAAGAAAATACATATACTTTTGAAAAACCTCTTACTTTAATTTAGTAATCTATCCTAGCTGATAGAGAATTCAAGTTAAATTTAAGTACTCGAAGTATAAAATAAGTAAAGTCTGTTAAGGTAGTAAACATTAAAATATTTCTATGGATAATTTTAATATACACGGTGAAAGATTGTAAAAAAAATAATGTGCAGTTTGATCCTTGTTGGTTTTGTATGCCAGACACTTCAGTGGTTGGTCAGTGTGTTATTTTGTAAGTTTTGTCCTTTTGTACGTGATACAGTGTGAACTTAATTTACATGTTAGAAATGATGTATAACATTTTGGCAATTGTCCTGTGTGTTATTATTACAGTCGTGTTCACTTTATACAACTTTGTCCTGCTGGAATTTGCAGTGCAATGTGCTAAAAACAATTTCAAAATCTTACCAAAATGAATGGCTTAAGTTTTAAACCAAAAATTATCACAATAATGGAAAAGTAGAAAAAAAAGCCAATCGCATGTTTTACTTTTGCGAATTTTGCTCTCTTCGGTCAAGACAGTTGTTAAAAGCTAGAGACTAATGCGAAAATACAGTTGAGACTTTTAGGACTTTGGTATCGAGAAGTGGTTGTCTAAAAGTAGTTTAAAGCCAATTATCCAAAGTTTAAGAATACACATTTTTTCGCGGTATGCGAGATTTTTTATTTCCCAGCAGAGATAATAAATCTTCGTGAGTTCAGTATGCAGGCTAGTTCTTTGACTAGAGAAGACAATATGCGAATTTATATGAAACTGTGGCTTGTCTTGGCACAAACCCTACGGCTTATATAAATTAAACTGCGTTAAATTTTTCCCCACTCTTTTTTACAACTTTGTCTTTCATCCCCGAG
This sequence comes from Cimex lectularius, assembly GCF_000648675.2. Taxonomy (NCBI): domain Eukaryota; kingdom Metazoa; phylum Arthropoda; class Insecta; order Hemiptera; family Cimicidae; genus Cimex; species Cimex lectularius. Next base: position 146,699 of record NW_019394213.1, read on the forward strand.
TTGATTAATGGCTCTTGTGTTAATCCGCAGTCTTGTATTCACGAGTCCGATTTCTCATTTGGGACAATCCGGAAATACCGACTGCCCTCGATTCGTTCCGCCCGTGTAGGTCAAACGGCCTGTGCAAAACCCGCCGAAAGGTCATGGGCGATGGCAAATTCGAACCGGTGACAACACGGGAGATGAGAGGGAAAAAAGGTCGCGGCTCGTGGTATTTGCAGCACAGGTGAGGGGTTGGAATGAGCCGGCACAAGGGGGTGGGTCTAGTCGATAGGTAGGCGCCTCCTAGACGCCAAACCCCCACAACCACCTAACCGAAAGCCGAATATCATCCCCAAACAGTAGCCGACGAAAAATTTCATGATCGATGACAACTTAATAATGACCCGATGACAAAGATTACATCAATTCACACAAAAGAAATATAGAAAATTAACTGCTCATTAATTTTAAACAAAGAAAAAACAAACAAAAGCTTAGTTAGTACACATCCGAAAGATAGTCATCCCCCCCCCCAAAAAATAACACCTGCTTATTTATTTCGTAGGTAAAATCTTAAAAAAAAGTTCTGTAAGGACGTCTTTTTGTGTTAAAAAAAATAAATTGAAAACTTGTTATTAAATTGGTGTAAGAAATTTCAGACCTAATCGATTATCACAAATCGTAACAGCACGTGATGCGCATTATCTAAAAATGAAAATACCTATACATGTTAGGTTTTATTTATTTTATAACTTTGCCTACCTGTGGTTGCAGTGAAAAAGCCAACCCACTTTGAAATTAACTAATTAATGTTTATTATATATAAAACTCTTTAAAAAGGCTATCTAAAGTCAAAACTTTGGTTATTTTTTAAGAAAACATTTGAAATAATTTATGCTCACGGAGGCATTTTAGAGATATCTTACACATACTTCGAATTCTTGATTCTATTTTACAGCCGTTGTTTATTATTTAAACAATAAAATTGATTGGCCATAAAACCCAAGGCAACTTGCGAAACTGCGAAGCAGATCACAATGATCCAGGTTCATCACCCTGCACATCCAAAGAGGAAATCTTACAAAAAGATTTTGTTCAAATTAATGTCGACTGGAAACAGACCATCATCCAAGTTAATGATTCCATGGATTAAATGAGTTTCTTACATTTAAGTCGATGAAAATGAAAGGGTCTCATTAAAAGAGATATGCAGAAGGCGGTGTGAGGTCTTTTCGTTATCGCGCTACAAAATCTCGTTTATGAAGGGGCACAGACAACCTTTGAGAAAAAATATCGTTTCTCTTGTGCAGATTTTGACTAACTTGGAAACATGCTTGTCAAGTTGGATAGGTTCAAGTTTTATTTTTTCATTAGAAAAGTTTAGGATCTCTTTGGGAGGGAAATTGATATGAAAAGCCTTCCGTTCAATTATCTAAGAAAATTGTGGGCGGTTGAACAACGTGATCCCGATTCGTCAAGGGTCGATTGATTTCATGAGGAATTTAAATCGTCCCAGGTCGAACAGTGCGTAATTGAAGGGCCAAGTCGACAATTACTTCTCCTTAGCTCTTTCTTCCCCAATTATAGAGGTCGTGTGTGTTTTTATGTCTTCCCTCCGAGGAAATAACAGAGGACTCAGCTTCAGCGTCATTACACGTCCTAATGGCAGTCCGTTCCCACAACAATGCACTCCTCTACCTGTCCTCAGCCTCAAATGCATTCACTACTTTATAAAATGCCCTAGGGGCAAAGCAAACAGACGGGCTGGAGGTATGGGCGTCTCAGGTTATCGTTTAAATTACACAGAATCTTTTCTTACATTTTGATAATAGCTTGCAGTATTTGTTGAAACGTTCAAAAGGAAATTTTTATAGAGATTTAACAAAGGGGTAAAACGGTCGTGCACGGTTGTGCAACATTTTGTTATCGATTCGTCCCTCAGGTAGACGGACGATTTAGATTCCGATCTATATCAACCGATGGAATGACTAAGCCGGGTTTAGCTGTGGGTCGAGACCGGCCGTTCTTCACCAACGGGCGCCCGCCTCGACTCGCGATGGTTAATTAGAAATCCAGGCAATTATCAAGAGCGGACCGGAGGGTGGCCACCTTGGGGGACCATTGTTCACGGCGCCAGACAACTTTCATGACTGCCGCTCTTTCCCCGAGACGTAATTGAATCTCCGAATTTGAAAGTCGCCAGGCTACCGCTTCTAGTACTAGATCTGCTTTTAGGCTTATTTCTGTTCAAAACCAAAAACAACTGGGGTGATTGCGTGAGTGATAGAATCGCAGGGAAGGAGTCCTCGGCTAAATGATGAAGTACGTCGACAGGTAGTGCATTCTGAAAATTCTTGAAAAATTTCTTCTTCTCCAAGGATCTTTCCAGCCCTATTATTAACAGGCATCACCCCAATTTATTTTCGAAAAAAATTAAGATCCAATGATCAAACAAAGCTAACGTTGACAACCTGATCCATGCCTTTTTGAGCAACCTCCAGTATCTTGGTAGCGATGGAAGACCCTTCGGACAGTTATTCTGGGAATGTTAAGCACCTGGCCACATACGCTTGACTACTGACTGAATCTGGATCACTTAAAACCATCACACAATCAAATTTGAAACTTAAAAAAATCATACCACAACGACAGAATGAAGCTTGACTATCCAAAGATTAGTTACAAAATCTAATTTAAACGCAAGTGATAGAGTTTATCTGTTTTATTTACCTCTAATCGTTCAAACCGGTCCAAATATTGTAAGATAATCAATGGTGGATTGTCTACGAGGTAATTAAAAATATTAATGATGACCATTTTTTTCATGTCATTCAGTGTAGCTCAGCTACTTGCAACCCATCCCAATATTCACTACTTACATTATGTGTTGGACTGTTAGTCTTTTTGAGTTCTGAGTGATAAACCAATATTTTGTTTCTGATATTTTATGATCAACTACTGAAATTTAGACTTGTACAAGCATCACCCTTTGTCCAATGAGTCGAAGAGAAGTGTGACGAACTTACAACTCGGTCGTTTCTGTTATTTTATCAACTACCCCTGAGGATCAGTCAGAATGAGAAATGATTCAATGACAATTTTAAAAGTATTTAGGTCCATTATATATTAGTGGTCTATTGAACTTGCTGCTTTCAATTAATTAATCTTTTACGTAAGGTTTTTGGTTGAAGTGAAAAAGCTAGTGCCGCTAGCGGGATTCGAACCCACGAACTTCGACTAAAAACGCCGTTGCTCTACCACTTGAGCTATCGTATCTTCATTTCAACCAAAAACCTTACATAAAAGATGTATTTAAGTCGTTCATTCAATCAACACGGACCTACCATTGAAGATACCCTACCAAAATAATCGGATACGACCAAATACATATTAAATTTGTTAGTAACTCTTGTTTCTTTGTTCAAACCGTTGCAATTATTGCCAATCCGACAAAACGAATCGTCATAGTTCTTACCAAGTACAATGACCGACCTTTCTAGCCAGCTTTACAGTGTTTTTAGCCTTGTTTTCATAGGCTATATCACTAGTTTTCCTTTGTTTACTTGAAATCTAAACTATGGTATTCTAAAAATGTAAACACTCGGTCGTATCCACGTTGTTTATTCAACCGCAGTCAATGAACTTGCCGTTGTACATCTATTTGTTCAAACTCATATATATTCCCCTATATTTGTGTATAAGATATTCAAACAAATGGGAAAAATAAAGTCTGGACAATGAGAAGTCAACATTTGGTGCAAATGCAACGATAAAAATGTATTTACAATATTTTTAAATATAAACTCGGCTATGCTTTTTAAAAGATCTAAATGGAAATGATCATCCCAATTGAATAAATCGCTTTAATCAATATTAGTCGTAAAACTCAAATGTCTAATATTGTTATAAATTATACTGTAAGGCTTAAATAAAATTAATTTCTTAAAAATTTACAAAATCGTTGTATGTTCACTTCTTTTGTTAAAAAGTAAGATATTCGATCGCTAAGGCCTTCCTTTTTAAGGTCATACTGGGAATGACCACAACACGCCAAAATATATAATGTACAACGAGCAATGGTTGTGTTTGAAATTTTGTAGTTTATTTTAGTGGAACTCTACCTTCGAACCTTTGCTCACGGGGAAGAAAGGAGTGGAGGGGGCTTAAGTGGAATAACATGTCTTAGCGAAGTAGATGCAAGAGGGGCCCAGGAGGAAAAGAGATAGAGGGAGACACGAGGAGGACCTGGTCACCTTGAAAACCGAAGGGGCCAGACCTTAAATTTACTACAGCGCGGCCGCCTGGCGAGCCAAAAATCCACAAAAGACTCACCTTCGCCGTTCGTGCTGAGCGACCCCCGGAGCTCAGGTTGGCTGCTTTCGCTCGGCGCTCGATCTGTAAAAAGAAAACAAAATTGTTTCATTCCGAGCCGTTATGGGTTTAGGCAGGGTCTCCGACCTGGATTTGACAGGTCGGTCTCCAAAGTGAAAGGATAAGCCTCAAAAGGCACAATGGCTAGTTTAACGGGTTTTGCGGATTATAGTGCAAGTGGATCGACTAAAATCCCATTTAAAAGAAAAACAACAAAACAGAATTAAAAAACTACCGCCTTAGTGTGATTTCTATCCAAGATTTTCGAAATCCACTCATAAGCTGATAATCCCACAATAATTAAAAAATAATAATTAAATATACTAGTTTTTGTGATCCGATTGACCAAATAATATCTTTCAATTAATTAATCTTTATTTAAGGTATGGTTTAGATAAAAAAGTCAGAGTCACGAACGGGATTCGAACCACGACCTTCGGCTAAATACGCCGTTGCTCTACCACTTGCTCTATCGTGACTTCGATCCACTCGGGCACTAATTTCCCATATCAACCCACCCTTTCGAATTTTCCCTCCGTTTTGTCATTTTCAAATGTCGTGTATGATTCTCGGCGACAAATAATTAAATACACTTTACTCAGGAAATTTATTAATTCAAAAATTAATTCAATGTCAGATTGAAAACAAACAATTTTGCTCATTTACAAGAGACAGTATTTTTCAAATATAAAATAAAGTGCGACCTGCCTTAGCAGTTTTACGTCGGTCGTTTTTTTAATCCAAGGATGCTTAAAACATGGTAACAACACAGTGAATCATAGTTTTTTTTCTAAAGTAAATAATCACCTAGTATGATTAATTTAGGTTTATCAATTTTTCCAGAATGGATTTTTAACTTTATTCGTCACCGTGATAGTGTGATTAATACCTATATTTGATTCAAAAATTTTACTTTGCAGTATACTGTATATCGTATTCATTTTTTTTTACAATTAATAAACAAATTCTCGAATTGAATGTATGAAGATGTGTGTTTGATATCTTATTGGAAAAAAAAATCGCCGACACTGCCCGTTTATAAGAAGAGGAAAATATTAAATTTTCTTTAATTCTACCACCGCTAGTTGCGTAAGGAGATAAACAATAGATCGCCTGCCAAGTAAATGCCACGAGGCACTTTCTACAGAGAAAATATGCCCCGATTATTAAGAAAAGATATTTGCGAAAAATCACACGCTATAATTTACATAAGATATTCACAATAGATAAAACATTCCCGATAACAACTATCATCTTTTTTCTTTATATCAGAACTAGAGTTATCTCACAAGTAAAACCAGAGAGGAAAAGTCAGAAAAAGTTTTACAGCAAAAGGGCTAAACGAATTATGTCAATTTTTATTTATTTATTTTTAATTGCCCAAGTTTAGCCTTAAATATTAATATTTATAGAATTTAATTAAGAAAATTTAACTCACCTTCAGGTTTGAGCCTCTCACACGAGGACCTACAATAAGGGGGAGGCGGAGCTTCTGAAAAAATACAAACAACAATTTCATTAAAAATACACATTCGATGTTAATGAAAAAATAAATAAATATATATTAATTACATCTCACAGACACAAAAGGAAGAGAAAAATGATGGAAGGGGAGGAGGTTTGACGACGGAATGCGACTCAACCTTGTTCTCGGCGTCCTAGGAAGGAGTTTATGCTAAAAATAGGGTAGCAGAGGAGTGCCTCGATCGGGTTGTGGACCACTCAAGGGAAACCACTGGGACCTCGCTCGGGATTGAAAACTGGGCCTGTCCGGTTTTCGAGAACACTGTATGGTCAAAGCCCTTGTATAAAAATTGTCCTCTACTGCTAGGTTGTTGAGGAAAAAAAACCAAGGTGGGTGAAATCCTCGTTGGTCATTCTTTAAATTTCTTCGTGATGTTCAGGTTTTATAAATAGAAATCGCGTAGTGGGGTTATATTTGAGCCGGGGTACACGGTGTGCAGCGTTGGCAAAATGTTAAACCGTGTCAAATCCTGATGCACCCGGGTTCAATAGAAGGGTGCAGCTCAGGCTAAAATTGACCAATAGAGCGTTGTTGAAAACTTGACCAGTGCCAGCTATTTCAAGGCCAAATTTGAACAAAGAAGGCGAAGAAAATCTACCAAAAATGTCGTTGACCTTTACAAAAAAACTATTATCAAAGATCACCACCGAAAAAAAACCCTAGACAATAAATCTTATTTTTGATATCGTCATATAAACAATAAATAAAAAATTGGCCTATGTGAAAAATAGGCACGGCTGAAATCGCTTATATTTCAGTTCACCGGATTAATTATTGATTTGTCTGTTGTGTCTGCATTTCAAGGCCCGAGGAAAGGTGAAATAAATTTTACCAGATTATTTTTCCCACTATCTCTAATTTTGATTATGAAATCCAATAAAACTGTGCCTCCAATAAAACAGCGATGGCATCACAGAACAAACATATTTGAAAAGATTATATATAGGGTGAGTTTAACCTTTGGCCCCTCATATATTTTTTTTATCGCGTGTTTTAATGAAAAACGCCGAGACACCTAAATTTTTATTTTTTGTCTAGTTTCTCATGGGCAAAAGTATTGTAACTTTCCATTATAATGGGATAGGAATTTAACTATTTCATATGGAAGGATATTCATAAATGTACATTTTTGAAAGGTTTTTGGACACTGAATTCATCGATGCAGAAATTTACCTAGGGCTGAATCGCGCTTTCAGACGTGCGCTCAAATAAGCTACTTCCAGAGCGTCTTTAATTGATATTTGAGGAAAATGTTCCAAATTTAGGCAAAACAATTTGCAAACTAGAAGAAAAAAAAAAAAGAGAGAGAGAGAGAGAGAGAGAGAGAGAGAGAGAGAGAGACAAATAGAGGGTAGATAAATGATAGATAGAGAGCAAATTAGCAAATAAGAAATTACACACAGAAAATATAACGATGATACAGAGCGATACAAGAAGGTTTTTCAACGTTAAATGCACCCTGTGTAATTAAAAGTTCTGGATCTGATTAGAAAGTCAAAGAAACTTGGAAATTCCCAAATATTGACAATTTTGAAATTGAATAGTCCAAAATAGAATCCTGCACGCTTTAATGTTTAATTTTATTGCAATTTTAAGACGAATTTCGATGGAAAAATAACCGACAATCATTAATAATACTTAAGATTATTAAAAAACTGGACGGATATTATATTGTAAAAGAGCACAATAAAACGAAATCGCAACTGTTAGAATTGAAGAAACAAGGGAAACGAGGAAGAAAAAAGGTTATATTGAGATACAGAGACTAAAAAAAAGAGAGAAGAGAAAGGAAAAAAAACGGTACAAGAAAAAATTAAATTGCTAAAAAAAACACTCATGTACGACGGAAATAAATAAAAAAGGATATTGACCGATGGCAAAGAGGATACGGGGTTGAGCATTTTCCAATTCAGTGTAGAAAAGACAATGCACCACCCGCTTAAATGGACTATCAAGTCACTTCTTAACCATGCATATAGTAGTGTACGTCAAATAGACACTGTATGTAGACTCAGATGGAGAAATGACCGACAAGGGCTGCTGAGTAGTACTTAAGTAAGGAAAAGCCCATGCCATGGAATACTTTGGTTTTATTTGCTTCACAAACCAACTAAACAAGATTTCTCGATTGTACTGGCACGAAATCGTGTTCATAGTAGTTTTATGAAAGCCGGTGGGATTGATGTAAATTTTGGCCCTATTGTGATCTCAAAGAAAGAAGAGGTTCTCTTCCCGGCTTCCTCTATGGACAAATTTCACATTCCCACCAGATTCGAAGCTATTAATCATCAGCATAATTGAACTGGAATATGGATGTGAGGTCTTGTTTAAATTATTCCGTCACGTTGCGAAAACATAAGCCACCGCAATAATGTGAAATTTTTTCATGAGAACTATGGGGTGATGAACCTGTAATTTGGTCTGATTATCACAGAAATCACACAGGCACTCTGAATATGGCGAAACTCGCCTGATACACACAAACCCAACGTTAACAGGTATGTTATCAGCTTTATATTGCGAAATTAGAAATCAATTATTTTAGCGTTTGCCAAGAAATTAATTTTAATTAGAAAATTGCACCAGAGGTTAAAGCAGGTGGTGAATTGTCTTACGGTGCATCCAAAATGCACCACCCTGAAGGTATTCTATTCATATGAAAAGGAATTTATAAGTAATGTTTGTATAGTACGCCTTGTTGTAAATCACTTTTCAATAGTTTAATCAATCGATATGAATAATGTCTTTCTGGCAAGGACAGCCATCCCACGTATAATGTTTGTGTCGGATGCAAAACATGATGGTTACAGAGGTATTTAAATTTATTTAAACCGATTTGAACGATATTGTGACGATGGGCGGAAATGTTTCCATATTCAAGATGAAAAGGATTTATATGCGAGAGCGTGAAATGACTTTTGAACATATGATTTTAACATAAAACAACTATTCAGGATGAAAAGAAAATCAGAATGCGAGAAGGCTTTTGAAGCGTTGTCGGTCAATTCAATCGCCTTTCTACAAGATTAGACGGCCCGGATTCAGTCCAAGTCACGGACGAGAAGTTATTGAAGCATTGTGTTTCCATTGTACGTGTGGCGCCTGTTTATTAATCGTTCTAATTACCCAGATGGACAATGAGGGCCCTCATGGACATTGTGGAAGGGGTTCTAGGAAGGAGACAAGAAGGCCTTGTTTCTAATTAGTGCCATCCCGAAGAGACATCTGCATCTGGCTCCCCACTAGGCCGACAATGGTCCCCTACAATGGCGCCACTGTTTACCAAACCGGGGGGAAAGACGGACCACCACGACCTATAAGGCAGGCTGATTTATAGCCCCTCGTTCGCCTTTCTTCGTCATTTTCTTCATTTCGTCCGATCGACCTTTTGTTTTCCTCCCGACGACTAGACTCCTGCTTTTATTCCTTTATATTATAAAAGTCCTAATCTATCGTACCGTTGCTCTACTCCATGTAAATAGACACATAGAACGGAATTGAGAAGCGTTATGTCTTTGCGTGTTGTTGAACCTTTGACCGTAGACTGATTTGATCGATGCCTTTCGGCATCTTTGATCCCACCCAGCTCACAAACCAACAATTATAATATTTTCTTCTTTCTTCTTTATTTTATAATATACAGTAGAAATTGTTAATACCGACACTGTTTATAAAGTTCAAAATCTCCGGTCCCCTGAAATGTCATAAGGAAAAAACATAGGGAACCGTTTATAACGTACCATCGGTTATAGTGGGACAGAACCCAAAAGTTACCCCAGCTGCCTAATGAGCCTAGGAAAGATCCTTCCTCCTTTTTTAATCCTAAATGTTTTAAAAAAATCACTAAATCACTAATTTAAAAAAACCACGAACTTGGTCACTTCATTATTCGGAGATCGTGACATGCGGTCTGGTGTGACGTAGGTTTTAGAAAAACATTTTCTTTATCGTGCCAACGTTTCGATCTTTACTGAGATCATCTTCAGAGTCTGGGATTTATAAACATGGTTTGAATTTTACAAATACATGTAGGCTGTGGAAAAAAAATTATGAACTTATACAATGCTGGAAAATTTTAGTCACTTCAGTTGAGGAAAAATTCGCGACAATTTCTCGGACCGAATCGGGAGATTGTACGAGCAGTCTCGCAAATAAAATGGGGACGCGTCTCGTTGCAAAATATCGGGAATTGTGAAAAATAATTACAAAATATTCAAACACTGTAATAAACAACAAACCATAACATTAAAAAAATACGGTCCAAAAAAAAGTGGAAAAAAAAAGACAGACTATATACTATAACGAAACTGTAGTCAAATAGCTCCATTCACATTTGTACATACATCTATACATATATGTATTAATAATTTTAAAATGTTTATGTACATAAATCATTTTAACAAGATAGTATGTATTTTGTACTTCCTCATAGACCTGGATGAATTATATAATTAGTAATTATATAATAACTTATCTAATGAAAACTGCTCTTCCACAAACGTACATGCCTATCATTAGATGAAATTTCAGATATAACGAACTGTTCACTATGAGCGATATATTGCTTATATTGTACAATTGAATACCGCTTATAATCTACAAAATTTTATGGTACCCTGAAGCTCGTTATAAACGAATTATACTGAAGTTTGGTCTTTCCAATCCCACCATTTTCGTCAGTTAAGCAGACCTAGACACATAATTACATCAAATTTTGAATGAAAAAATGGTAATTTAAGAAATACCACGGAGAAAACACAATCAGCGTGCAGATAAAAATGATAGGTAACGACTAAACAATAGGTTCATCACCCTGAAGACCTCGAAAGGCCAAATCTCTCAATTAAGACAATGAAATTTCCGGTAAAGGACTCTTCTGGAGACACCTTTGAAGTCGCAAATGCACCGGCCTGGAAGGTTCATTTTCAATCATTTAGCATCACTACTTAGGAGACGCTTTAAATAAAGGATAAGAAGAAGAAGGAAAATTATTTATTTATATTTTTTAATTTTTCTCAAGTAGCTTGAACGATCTCAAATGACTTCTGATCATATTTACAATTATTGAATTAAATTGGAGCGTTTCCGAGAATTTGTTGACTTCTCTTATCTCTCATCCAATATTGTTTTTTTTCCGATATTGTTTCAATTTCATCATTTAAATTTAAGTTCAAGTTAATATTGTTCTTTACGGCTCGGTTCTGACCCGCCAAAGACTGACTTAAAAAATAAAAAGAAGTTCATGATTCGTACAGAAAGTTTGGAAGACTGTGTAAGAACATTAAAGCCTACCAGATAGGAAGTAAAATTTAAAAAGATTGTAAAGTCATTGAAAATGTACACTGACTCTATTCCGGATGATTAAAAAATTCTCTTTAGAGGACACTTCCGAAAAAGGAGAAAAGAAGTGGCACCATGACTGCCCCTTAGCAGAAGTTTCACCCTAGTAATATATAAGCCTTGTATGTTCTCACTTTCTTATAAAATTTAATAAAATTATCGATAGAAAAAAAGCACATATGAATCGTTCACTAAAGCGGAAATAACTTTTAAATGTGTCATGCAGTGAAAATTCCCACGGAATCGTTTTATCTGAAATAGATGCTAATTAGCCGCCTGGTCTTCCATCTATTGTTCCACCAATGTATTTTTTGAAAGAGAAATTTTTGACAAGGTAGACTGTGATACTGAACTGTCGTACTAGTTGAAAGATTTGTTCTTGGAACCTACCAACTGACCCCATGATTTTTGATCTTCGCTCTACCGTTCATCCGACTCGATGTTTTGATCATAATTTTATATATTCAATATGTATGTTCTCACTTTCTTATAAAATTTAATAAAATTAAAATAGTAGGTTTGTGTTGAGCTGACCAGACCAAAACAATGATCGGCAGATCTGGATTATCAAATCTACTAAAGGTTCATTACCCCGCACAATGATCTTATTTTTAAATTTTTGTTGTTTTACAGTTTGAGTTGCACTTTGAATATGAAATATATTATTATTTCGCCCATTAGGTTTTAAAAGCAAGCGATGATTCAGGTTGTGTGTTAATTGAAAGACCTACTCGTTAAATCGTCTCGACCGTCTAGTAACTAAATTTCATTTTTTTCATTGCATGCATTTTGTAACGGTTGTCGAGTTCCAGAAATTAAAAAAAAAAAAAACGAGACCAGACAGAAGGAAATTAATTATTCGAATATAGGTTTTTCGCCCGTTAGGCTATTTTCTTCCCAATAAAAGCGATGTTTAATCGCTGGTAATTATCCTGGTGCCGCTGCATTTAGATATTTTTCCCCCCGGGTCCCGACCAGTCGGGAGATGCACGAGGAACAGAACCGGCCCCACTTTGGGTTTTATATAAAACTAAAACGTCTGCGGGGCGAAGAGCCGGAGCCTCCCGGGAGGGGATTCTGTCTCCTCAATGGCGCCTGGTAATTGCAAGTCTCTGGCCCCGTCCCACCGCACAGACACACTAAAAATACCCCACTCACTTTTTTCTTTTAAACCAGGAGGAATTCTCTTTCTCTATGCCGTCCGTTCGAAATTCCCTTCCTCGACCTCTTCCTCTCCCGTTGGGGGCTCGGGGGACCGGAGTAAATCCGCCGAGACGAGATTCCCGGTGAATGAAAAAGCGTAAAACATTCCTCAAATGATAGCTTAACTAATAACAACCGGAAACTTTATAAAAGATTGCAAGACAAAAACTATTCCAAACTATGAGATTTCCTCTTGGGATCTGCGGGGTGATGAACATAAGTTCGGTCGTTTCAGATCATTTTAGTCAACTTATCATGGCTGTTTTGGTCTTCTTGAAACGTGTTTCGATTTCACTCCATATCCTTTGGTTTGTCTGTGTGTTTTCAGTCTTGACCCTTTTAGACGTTTCTAAAACTTGAATCATTCCACATTCTCGGTCCACGTTCGTTTCGGCTTCACGCAATCTTCAGTGGTGGGTCTATCGAAAATATAACAATTTGGTTTGTGTGTATTTTTAGTTCTGTGTGCTTTTTCAATCGTGTCCAGTTTAAACGTTTCTAAAGTCTGAATTATTCCTAATTATTGGTCAGATGGGTATAGATATCTTCAGTGGTGGATCTATCCAGAACTATTATAATTAACATAATTACTCAATTAATTTCGTTTGTCAATGCGTTTTTTCAGTTGTGTCCCTTTTGAACGTTTCTAAAGTCCGAATTATTCCTAATTACTGGTCAGTCAGATGGGTCTAGGCTTCACGCCATCTTCAGTGGTGAGTCAATCGAAAATATATCATAATTTAACATAACTTCGTTTCTTCTTGTGTTCTTTAGTTTATCAATGTGGTTTTTCATTCATATCCCTTTCAAACGTTTCTAAAATCTGAACTTATGCATGGCCAATATGATAATAATAAAAAAACTGAATTATTCCTAATTACTGGTCGGACAGATGCGTCTAGGTTCCACGCCATCTTCAGTAGTATCGAAAATTAATTATAATTTAACGTAAGTTAGTACTTGGGTTATTTCTCATATTTAAATTATGAAGTATCGTATTGAGGTCTGCATAAGGGATAAAAATGCTCGATAAAAAAATCTAAAGCCCACCACTGACTATGGCGAGAAGACGAAACTTCTATGAACAAATCAAAACAGCAAGGAAATGTAGACCAAATTATTCCATACCTATTTAAACTGCAATTAGGAAAGAAAACCTATTTCAAATCTGACAACAATTAAAAAAAAGTGTCGTGAGGAAGCAAAATAATATATTACTTTGAAATTTTATATATGTTAGTATAAAGAAACTGTTAATTTTTATCATGTATAATATAATTTATTAATTAATGTAGAAAGGCTAAAACTTCTGATATTATAGACTATCCAAATTGTCTTATTGATACTTATCGGTGGTCGATCCTTTTAGCAAGTGGTACGATTTCGATTTGCCTTTGTTTTTCTGTTTCTCTTTTCTCCCGTTCTTTGCCGAAAGGAGTCGACGTGGGCCTCGTCCTGGCCTTAAAAGAATTCCAGAGACAAGGCGACAGAAAATTTCTTCCCCCGGCCGTTTTCGGTTCCCCTACCAATTCTGTTTACCCAGTCTCGGTGGATTATTGTTGGCGTCGTCTCTCCTTTGATATTAATGGCTTTGTTGATTTCCCTTCCCAAACGGGCGGTAAATAATCCATTATCGGCCGGACAACGGCGCCCGGATTAATCGGCACTTTAGATTCTAAAAACTCCGGTTTTTATCGCCCTGCCAGATTAACGGTACCGGAAAATCTCTTTGAAAAGGAAAATTTTTTCTGAAAATCACCTTCGAACTGGATTTGAAAGTGTTTTATTTGTTACAAAAATTTAGTATACAGGATATCCTTTTTTATGGCGCTGCTGAATTTCTCTTGAACCAATGACACCCCCCCCCCAAAAAAAAAGTTTTTATTGTTATTGTGGGTATTTTCAAATTTTTACCTTTTTTGGAGAAAAATTATACAGGGTACTTCAGGCCCAGCTCAACTTCAAACTTTCAAATCCTGACAGATCATTTTAAAGGATTTTTTGAGCTGAAAACGATGGTGCAATCGGATTTTAAATTGGTCAAAAAATGACAAAGTTATGGCAAAAAGAAACCGGCAGCGTAATTTCGACGAGGAGCTAAATTTTGTACTGATGTTCACTCAAATCCGAATTCCTCTCTTCGAAATGTTGGTACGGTTTTAGGTTTAATTGTAATGTACTCCGGACTTACAGCTTTTAAGCTGTATCTATCTCTCTCATATTGTGTAGGGACTTCGGGGCTCAGATTATGACAGGCGTCTAACGTTCTTCCATACATTTTATGATGAATACAATGATATACTGATTAATCAGTACTTCACCAAACTTTACCTCTAATGGCATACTAAGCCGTTGGAATTTTCGAACGTGGGCAGAGTAGCATTACACATAAAACTGTTTTATTTATTTTTTTAATCTTTTTTCCAAACTTTGTCATTTTCTGAAAACCGGCTAACTTTTTTATCTCAACTAAAAACCTTAATTAATTGTAATGTATTAATTGGTCAAGCGGACCACGAAATTAGTGAATTTTCTGAAAAGTTTATAATCCCATTTCGCCATTGTTTTTTGTAAAAATCCTTTAAAATTATGTGTCAGGACGTATACGGTCGTATTTGAAATTTTGAAGGGCCTGATATACCCGGTATAATGTTTCTAAAAAAAAGGTAAAAATTTGAAACTAGACTAAAAGATATTACACAGGATCTGACAATAATGCGTTAATTGGCGTTTACTAAGTCCCCTGAAACTGTCCGGAGCAAAAAAGATAGTTTTTGCACCGGGAGCGTGTTGAGAGTGAATGCATTTATTAGCGTGAATGTGTAGTGTGCGAGGGCTGAATGCGAAATATGGAGACTCCAACCACCCACAATTAGGTTAGTATATAATAGGTGTCTGTGATGGAGGAATATCGAGTAACCCACCAACTGAGTGAATGGTATGTAAATAGGAAATAATAATGTATTTAAGAATGAATGTGAATGATTTGGATCTGGGAACTGCAGGCGTTGGGGGCTGAATTGACCTAGCTGATAGCACCCTAAACCTAACCTCGTTAGCTTGACGGATAAAACCGAGATCTCTCAGGTGGGTGATTCTCTAGGACCAAATAAAGTAAACTACAAAAGCTCGAATTGCCCTTGGACTACGAGAAGTGATACGCTTAACTCGGTTCATGTGTGTATATTGTACATATACTTCCAGATCTGAACTTATACAAATCCAAACGACAGCACACAATGCATCGTAATGTCTATGATTTAATAAACATACTTTACACTTTTAAAATTGCCTGTACGTTAAAATTTAAGTACTTTAATATCATTATCATACGAAGAAAATAAGTAATAAAATGTATTTATTTATATACATTAAAATTAAAAAAGAATAGAGTATCTTTGTAAACTGGAAACCTTGAAAATAATTATCTCCAGTGGTTAGGCAGATTATCACTTCAAGGATTTTTGCAAAAATGTTTTCCATTTAGCCAAATTTATAAATTTCAAGTGTCTCGATGCACGTTTACTTTTGAAAGTAAATTTTATAAAGTAATAGTTTATACATTTGGCCGCGTTAAGTTGGTAACGATGTCCCACTTATCGATCGTTTATTATTTCAGCGTATTTCTTTATACTTCATATTGAAACAACAAAAATAACACAAGTAAACTTTATTGCTGGGAAAATCCAGTTCGTTGAACTCGTAAAAGAATGACGCATATACAAATGCGAATTTCCTGATTAATGATCGAGCCAGTAGCATAATCTGCGTTCAAGTCCTGATTGAAGTTATTTTTCCGGTGTCGAGGAAAGTAATAAGAAGTCATGATCGGTAACATATTAAAAAAAAATTCTGTTGCTCTTTTATGAATCGGAATCAAGAGATCGGATGTCGTTTCTAGTACTAAATGCAATCCGTATGCTGTTGGATCTCGATTAACATGCATGAATAGCTTTCACTTACAAAGAGAACATGAGACCTAGATAGTTTAAAACGCTAAGATAGTCAAATGCATTGCAGGAAGATTTAAAACCTAAACAAGTAAAATTGATAACACCCAAGATACACACACACAATAAGATGCATCCATTTGGGACTGAAGTTTTTTTCCCATGGCTTTATGGGGTTTAAATGAATCAATTCCTGATCTTACTCCAAACTATCTGTCCATTAGTGTCAAAAGGTGAAAATAGTGGAATTTGGAAGCACGATCGTCCGTAACGTACATGATCCGTCCTTATCGGCTTCTCAGAAGCGGGCTCTTCTCGCAAAAGTCAATCACCCGGCTCCTGTCTTCCTATCTGCCTTTATCGGCCAACTGACAACACGCAAACAAACGGACAAGCGCAAAACGCCAGGAGGAAAACAACAAGAGCAATGTGTTCGGATCGGAATGTTGTGGATGCGAGGAAAACAACAACAACAAACAAGATTCATCGGTGTATTTATCCGCCATGGTGGATTTTACCGGATCAGCGTTTACAATAATTGCAACAACGCGTGTTTAAAGAGTTCTCGAATTTCTCGAGATTCAGGACACGAAAAAATACTTAGTCATGGCAAAAATGATTTTATTTGCAAACGCTTTCTTTCGACAAACTATACTGTTAATCCAAAAACACCCAGTCATTTTTGTTTTTTCGTTACTAAAGACATATTTCAGTGATGGGTATATTGTATATTAAATCTACACAAATATACAATATCTATACAAATAAACTGGAAAATAAAAGAAATCTGAATGCGGTTTCATCCAAGATATTGCAATGATACGAGGAAACGATATTTAGGCAACTCATAAAAATGTTTCCAGCACCTATTTGCTTGATGGTCTGAGTGGGAAACCACTGAAACCGCTCATAAAAATAAAGACGAAAATCTTCTTTTAAATATAAGTCTATAAGATAATTTTAATACCCAACATTTGCCAAAAGTAAAATTCAAGTTCCACAAGACACTTTTTACTATGCCTATTAAATACCAAATTTAGAAGATTTGGTGGGCCTGTAGCGAAAATAAAGCGGAGTCACCCAACTGAAGATGGCAAGAATCCGAAACATATCAGAACAGTGAGGATAGGCAGACCAAATTGATTAGAACAAGCAAAATAAGTTGAAATTGTTAGAAAAAATTAAAAGAAATAAGACGAACGCTAAAGACAGAAAAATGGTTAATTAGGCAAATATATGAATAAAGAATTAGATAGAGAAAGAGAAAGAGAGGAGAGAGAGAGAGAGAGAGAGAGAGAGAGAGAGAGAGAGAGAGAGAGAGAGAGAACAGGCACAGAATTAAAAAATGTAGAAAATATTTTCTACCACTCTGGGGTTTTTGGCTTTTTTTATGAACGTTCGCAACAGCAGAGGTCATACCAACCCTTAGGTGTTCTTGAGTATTTAAACTGATAATTTATATTAACAAGTCTACATATCACAGATACATTATTTTCTTTAGCCAAATTTGGGTAAATGTGTTTTAAATATTCTCTTTTCTAACATACCAATATATACATATGCTTTCTACTAAAGAAAGCAGGTGTGAAAAAGAAAAAGTATAATGTAGTAAGTAGAAGAAGAAGAAGTAAATACAGTATAAATAGATATTACAAGGAAGACATGGAGATACAGTTTTAATCGACAGGGATAATTGATTAGATATGGAATATCAAATCTGGTGTCCACATTTTCCGCTCAGACCCGCATTAAAGTAAGCAGACTGCATACCAGGGGAGATGGAAAATCGGCGGAAAACTCGACCGGACGAGACGTCGGGGCCGTTTCCCGTCGGGCAGACGCCGGTGACAGATGTCGAGGAAAAGAATTCCATTAAAGTGAAATTGGTGCGGGCGCGGTGTGCAAGTGGGGAGACCACAAGGTTAGCAACAGGTTACCAAAGTGGCGCTAGACTCGCATGCACACACACAAACACAACACAACACACACACCACACACGCTCCCACGGAGAATTATTTTTAAACGGAACCCAATGCGAGTTTTCCAGAACGAATTGAACGCTTTCATGTCCTATTTAACATACATATTCAACATTTCAGACAAAGAAATGCTCAGATAAACGTACAAACATCTCCGGTTTATGCTTATATTATTCATAAAAACATTCCATAAGTCTGTAATAAAAACTCTTTGTATGAGCTAAGGCTTAATTTTAATCCTCAAATAAGGCTCAATCGTATTAAATAAAATAAAAAATAGTATCGAATTGTAGTCTTTGTAATATAACAGAGAAACAAAAACGTCTAGATTTTATGCTTATGATTTTTCACAAAAAAATTCCACAAGTCTTTGAACATGCAAAAGCTTACGTTTAATCCTCAAATAAGGTTCAATCGTATTAAATTAAATAAAAAATTGTATTTAACTGTACTCCTAGTAATATAATGGAGAAAGACAGATAAACATAAAACAAACAACTCGATTTTATGCTTATGCTTACTCATAAAAAATTTCCACGTGTCTTTGAACATGCAAAAGCTTACGTTTAGTTCTCAAAGAAGGTTCAATTGCCTTAAATTAAAAAATTGTATCTAATAGGGCTCCTTGAAATAAGACGACTTGAAATAAGATAAACCTAAAAAATCTCGATTTTATGGTTATATTTATTAATTAAAAAAGTTCACTTGTCTTTCAACATGCTAAGGGTTTAATCCAAACTTAAGGTTCTAATGCCTTATATTAAATATTTAAAAAATTAGAACGAGTGGTACACCTTGTAATATGAGGATAAAGACAGATAAATATAAAAAACATCTCGATTTTATGTTTATGCTTATTCATTAAAAGTTCCAAAAGACTTTGAACATGCTAAGGATTAAATTTATTCCTAAAATAATATTCAATTGTCATAAATTAAAAAAAATCAATATTACTTTAATATCAATTCATTTAATTGTACCCAATTGTAATATGACGACTCACTTTAAAAGAGATATTGGTAATAAATCAATCCACAAGTTTATTAATTAGAAGGAGCCAATTTGATGTATTTTATAGGAAATCCGAAGAGTTTGAAAATTTAACTGTATAAGTTCCATTATTCAAATGGAATAATATATTTAAAAAATAATAATTTATCTAAACTTACACTTCATTCATTGGTTTATATTTAGAGGGGTATTTAGAGAGGACGTATTGAAGCGCTAGTATTCAGTATTAAAAAATATATAAATAAAAAATAAACATGCAGAAATAGCATTTTTGGACAAAAAGAGGCAAATGACTCATTTTTGATATTGAAATCCTCTAGTTTGGACAACTATTAAGAATATGTAGGCAATTTTTGGGTTTAGTCATATAAACAATTTGTTTTGATTGATTTGACATGTCTTTTGTTATGTTCGTGTGTATAACTGTCTGTATTTGTCTTTCTTTCTGTCTGTCTCTCAGCCAATTTTTACACAAATTTCCATACGTTTTCCGTAAAAAGGTTTCATATCGTCTTTCCCCGTTCGTAGAAGGGAGAAAGGCATACCTTAAATGCCATTCTGTATCCCTGCCTGGCTGACCCTTAAAAGCCCGGCCCGTTTACGACCTCGGGAATGTGCGATTGTCAGCGAACCATTCATTTTTGACCGGTTCTCCAGGCATGCGCCGGACATAGATTTTTCGCCCTTCCTTTCTTGTGGAAACGTGGAGCATTTCCCGTTAAACCCAGCCACTGTGAAGACGTCGAGACGACAATAGGGGTTCCGACTCTCTATGAGCTTTATGTGCAGCGCAACTAATCGTTCAGACGTACGTCTGACAATATAATAACACAATCCATGCCTACTAACTTGACATTTTAACATAAACATAGCCTTCACCGTATATGAACTATAAGATATCTAACATTTCGACGACCCAGGATTTAACCCCTGTAATTAATGTAAAGAACGTATTATCAAGAAGGAATGATCGACTGATAGCATAAAGATGATAACAAAAGATCATATAAGCAGTATGACATATATCGAAAACTTAGCGACAAACATAATTTTTTTCACTCTTTATACCTTCAGACCTTATACCATCACGAATGTACTTAATAAGAATGATCACCCACAGGTTAAAGATGACTTTGGATCATATAAGAATGGTGACATATGTCGAAAACCCTAATATGTTCCGTCTATAACCCTTATATGATTCTTCATCTATGAAACATTCAACATTTCGACCAAGTATGCAATTTATAAGGCCTTGGAAAGTATGAGTCTCACATGATCTCCTAAATTGTTGAATCTCACATTTTTTTATATGAAACATGGCGATAAATTGTTTAGTGCAAAAAGAAAAGAGCAAAAACTTAAACTCTCAAAGAAAAAGTCATCAGAGTTACAAATTGAATAATAGTATTTTTCGTTCAGAGTTTTTGTTTTCTTATTTGCTCTAAACAACATTTGTTTCAAACAAATTTAGGAGGTCACATGAAAGTCACTAATTTATAAGGCCTTATAAATTAAAAATATATAATTTAAAGTAGCTATTGTGAGAATGATCAACCACCCCACAGCATAATGAACAACGAAGATGATGAATCATGAACCAATTTGAGTTTTAAGGACTTCAATTTGTACAGTTGGATAAGTAGAATTTTTATCACAATGAGATCAGTACATATTCAAGTAAGCCTTTAAATTGTAACCCTGGAAAGATTTTTTTAAATTATCCAGTTTTGCCACGAGGGTGCAGATATGATAATCATATCAAATGATAGTAAGAAAATAAATTTAAAAAAAAGTTCTTCGTAGAGATGTATCTAAAGATGAAGGATACTTTAATCCTAAGAGATATGTTAGAGGATAAACAAAACAAAGAACAAACTCTTGAGTATCATTCATGTTAATTTCTGAAAATAAAACTGGACTTGGGTAATTCTAGCTGATAAACAATCCACTATCATCAATGCTAGATATTTTTTGTAACACCTTTCAATGACGTATCAAGAGATTACACATAATGCAAAAACATCGTCCAAACTTAGGTTTTACAAAGCAGGGAATAGTTTTATGATTATATTTGTCATAGTTGATCGGTCACGTGTTCGGGTATGAAACTTGGAAATTGGGACTTGGCATGAATGAAATGTATTAAGTACGCTAAATTTTGAACATGTGTAGGCTTTAAAGAAGAGAGTCAAGTAAGGTATTAGGGTACTCACCGAGTTGAAGTAGTCTGCTCCAATGGTATGGGTTGCAGCAGACGGAGGTGGCGGACCTGCAGATAGGCAGCCTCTTGAGCTCCCTGCACGTCGTGAGGTCGGGCCACCTCCAGACCTGGCATGCGACGAGCTGGGGCGAGTCCCACTCCGCCGGTTGGTCCAACTGGATGCAGCCGGTGGCGTCTCCACCCCGGCACTCCACTGCTTCCGCCAACATCTCCAGCTGGTCGTCGTTCAGCCTTTTCAGGAGTCGTTTGATCACCTCGCGACCTTCCTCATTACCCGATATTCGAGCTCTCCAGAGTCGCTTAGCCAATCCGTTCCGACGGCTCCGGAACATCAACATGTGCCACCGGACGACACGCAAATGCCCCCGGCACAGGACATTTGGTCCCAATTCCGCCAATCTTCTTCCTCTCTCCCCTCTCGGTTCCGCACTTATCACATCACTGTCGGCACAGAAAAAACAAGGCACATCAATAGGCGCACTCCGTCTTCGTGGACGAGTCTGCAGCGGGGCGATTGACAAACCGAAAGAAAACTAATGTCAAACTAAACAAAAAAAAGAAGAGATCGACGTGTTCACATCGAAGGAACGGCAGAGACTGACTGACCTAACGAGGGGAGAATGTCGACTAGCGGCCATTGCGGCGCTCCACTCCCCGCTACGCGCATCACCAAACGGTGCCCCGGCCAACTACCCCACTCCACACCGACCCGCCTTTTTACAAATATTCTCAAAATAGGCAAACATCCAACTATACTGTTAAAAACTTCATCATTTATAACTAATTTTGGAAAAAACATTGAGAAGAAAACAATATCCGACCTACTTCTCATAAACCCTTTTAAAAAACTCATGTTGAACTGGCATCGGATCACTTTTTGGGTCCGTCTTCACTCGCCGGTTTGTTGGAATGAAGAAGGACCCAATGCCGGTCCAGCATGAGTTCACAAACTCGCAGACCAACCAACATCCAGCATCAAACCTTGAGGAAATCTTTTGAACTTGGCTCAACATTACATAAATAAACAATACAGTTTATTGAAAAACTATACAAGATGGTTTTACAACCGTATGTCGAAAGGTTGCAATAATACAGATGCATGATTTTAAAGATAAATATACAAATGTTATTATAAGAAGAGAAAATATAGTAATAATATTCACTAATTTCGTGGTACGCTTGACCAATTAAACATTACAATTAATTAAGGGTTTTAGTTGAGATGAAAAAAAGTTAATGGCACGAGAGGGATTCGAACCCACGACCTTCGGCTAGATACGCCGCTGCTCTACCACCTGAGCTATCGTGACCTCGATCCACTCGGACATCAACTCCCCATCTCAACCCCACCTTATGAGTTTTCCTGAGTTTTCCTAGCTTATGAAAAATGGCAAAAGGGTCAATTTATAGCCATTACAGGACTCTATGGATGCTTAACATTTTGGCATGGTTAGATCCAATAATGGTTCCTTATATTTTCTTGTTCATATCTTATTTTTATCTATTTTCCTAATCGATTGTTAAAATTTATCAATTGACCTTACACTGACAGCAGTATATCCATGTCCAACACGACTTATTTTCGATTCGATAATCTATTCCCATTTGAATGTACATTCATATTTTATATACAGGGTATATCAGATTTTCCATAGGTACACGTCAGGAGAGTATATTTTACGATAAAAAAAACGCTATTCTATAAACCGTGGTTGTATTCTCATCCAATTGTTAAAATATTTAATGTCCATTGCTTACTTTCTGTTTTGTGGCGTTTTGTTAATTATTATTCTTACTAAAGTGTTTCATTTTAAATTCCCACTTTAAATACATAACGAGAGTTTTAGGTTTACCATCGCACAGGCTTCGAAAGATCATGGCATGTGAAATGTGGAAAAAAAGGCTATTTTGGGAGTTTGAATGGAAGGCACTAGCTCGTAAACATGATGATTTCAACGCTATCCTTGATTTGAATTTTCTGACACTCGTGCACATAAAACCAACCATTTTCTAATTATATCTGTTAGAGAATCCCTAAGAGAAGATTTTGTGGCAAGGGCCACGATGTTCCAAAATTACACACTATACAGGGAACTAAAACCGAATGTAAAGTGTGCAAGCTTGACGGGAAAAAACAATCAAAATTTAGATTCTCGATCCATCAGATGGTTGGTGAAGTTAAGGTGCGAGTCGTTTCACTTGAACTACAAAACGTACCAAGCTTCTGAACGAGAAGAATGACGTCTTTGTAACTTGAAAGCAAGGGAGGAAATTTTCCATTTTATAGCGCTTTGCTCTATTCTTTCTGAATATAGAAGATTGTTCTACGGGTGCAGTGTATTCAGAAGAAAAGGATCACCAGGGCAGCCTGGATATATATGGAAGGATTATGTTGCATGATAGCATTCTTTTATTATATCTATTATTCCACGTTATTATTATTTTTAGTTCTTTTTTATTCTTATGTGTGTACTTATTTCCCTTCTTACTTTTATTCTTGTTTATCCTTATTTCTTTTACTTGATCTATTTTTATTGAATTTATTGCATTTAGCTAATTCATTATATTAGTTTCTATTTAGTTATTTACTTTAATTCAGGAAAATTTATTATTTTGTTAACCGTTTACAATAATTTTTAATCAGAGAGGTTTATATTATTTTGCAGTGTATACAATTATTTAGTTATTTTATTTATATATTTTACTTTATTCTGTTATTATTATTATCATCATAATTATTACTATAGGCATGCCGCTGGATTTAAGAATGGTTCTCGGACACTGTAGGGAGTTTCAGGTCCCCTGTTCCTCTTTTTAGGGTAATTGGGAATTTTTTATTGTATATAGCCTTCAAAATATGCGTTTTCTGTTTCTGTGTTTTGTATGAGTGAGTGTATTTATTAGAGTGAATAGGAGGGGCTGATGGCGGAATATTTATAAAAGTACCCCATTGCCACAAGTATACCTAGTATTATACCTAGACTGGATTTGCAGAGGTCTGATAAATCCCTAGAGAAGGCACATATAGCAAATAAGAATTCTTTAAATGAACTCAAAAAATGGTTTGGGGAAAATGGATTGTGCCTCAATAACAATAAAAGTAAAATCCTTACACTAAGCCAAAGAGACCTCTCAAAACTCCAAACAAATCCTGAATTGGTTAGCCTATTAGGCATTAAAATTGACCAAACTAAGCCGGACTGCCAACTGTACAGATCTAATAAAAAAATTAAATACAAATATATTTCTATTGAGAGGCCTAGCTACACAGATATCAAGTGATACACAAATAAAAGTATATCATGGTTGCTTTCATGCTCATATATCTTACTCCATATTGGTGTGGGGACATGCTCCAACAGCCAAACAAAGAAAAGCAATCAGGTTTTTTTTTTTTTGACTGAGGCTTCCGACATCTAGGTCATTTCAACCCCCAACTAAGTCTATATTCTAATTACCCTTTCAACCACTACATTCATACAAATAAATACATCCATACAGTATACTCATTCCGTTTGGTCGGTGGAGTACTTGATATTCCTCCACCGATCTATACTTAAACTAATCTAGATTGGGGTCGATGGCGTACTTTTATAAATATTCCGCCATCGACCCTCAACACACACTCATACGCTCTCAACGTTCGAGGGGCGATGATGACGTTATATTTCACCCTCACACCTCGCCATTCACGCTAATAAATACATGCACTCAGACAAAACATAGACACAACACATAAGACATATTATATACAATAAAAAAAAAAAATTTCCCCTAAAAAGCGGAACAGGGGACTCTGAAACGCGCCATCGTGTTCGAGAACTCTTCTTAACTCCGGCGGCATGCCTACACGCTCCCTGTATGGAGCCAATGCATGACACGCCTCTATTATGTGAGACACATCGAGCAACCTTTCTCTGCATAAGGGGCACCTGCGCGGGATTTGGCCCAAAAGCAGGTGCCCTTGTGTCAACCGCGTATGGCCAATCCTCAGTCGGGTGAGCACGATCCCTCGTCTCCTGCTTAGGTTCTCTGAGGACCATCTACCGGTCGTGCTCTTGACTCGCAAGAGCCAATCAGTGTTATTGCAAAACTAAAATATAGAGAAGACTGTAGGCAAGCTTTTATTGATTTAAAGATTTTGACTCTCCCCTGTATCTATATTCTAAAGTGTATCACATATGTTACAAATAACCTTTATAAATTTAGATGTATAACTACCTCACTTAACCACGAAACTAGATCTCGTAAAAAAACTTGTCACCACCTGTAACAGACTGAAAGTCGCGCAAAATAGTACAAAATATTCGATTCGTGAAATATTATGATGCGGTACCTGACAAATTAAAACACTTAGATGAAAACAACTGCAGATGAATTTTTAGAAAGTTTTAAATAAACTGCTTTATCCTTGATTGATTTATTGTAAAATATTTTTTTATTTACCACTATATATAATTTTATAACCGTTGTAATTTGATATGCATATGTATTTTTCGACAATTGTAATACCTAATTCATGGTTGCTACAAACAAAATTTCTCTCTCTCTCTCTCTCTCTCTCTCTCTCAACTAGATTACATTATTATTATTTGCTATTATTATTTA
The DNA here is from genome assembly GCF_000648675.2 of Cimex lectularius. Classification (NCBI taxonomy): domain Eukaryota; kingdom Metazoa; phylum Arthropoda; class Insecta; order Hemiptera; family Cimicidae; genus Cimex; species Cimex lectularius. Next base: position 172,892 of record NW_019394213.1, read on the forward strand.
GCAATGTATATAGGTGTGAATGTATTTATTTGTGTGAATGCGTGTTGTAATATTTCGCATCTGCTCGGGGCTGAAATGACCAAGCTGTCGGATGCCCCTTAAAACGTTATCACCACCTTCCGGCAGACGGAGTATCCATGCCGTATTGTTTATATTTTACTGAGTAAATTTATGTCCACTCCATAATATTGGTTATAAATTTAATAAACTTTATTATATCATTATTAATGTTCTCACGAAGAGTGACTCTTCATTAAGTTGATCATAGCTGAAATAATATGAATTTGAAGCAATTTCTTCTTTTGTGGTTGTAAATGGTTTTTGTCCTTAATATACAATATATTTCCGTCAGTTCCAGTCTATCAGCGGGCATTGATAGAATGCATATATCAAAATTCCTGGAAGTACGTGATATCACTATCATAAAAATTGTTTATCCGCCTGGTGTACAGTTGACAAATGTTTCGAACGTGTTGTAGAAGGATGAAAGCAGGAGGTGACCTCTTATTTTCACTATTCAACGAAAGTCACCTCCAGACTAGTGCCGCCAGTATTATTTCGTCCAGACAGACGTCCATTAGGCCGTCTCCGGGTTGACCTCTTGCTTCATCCATTAAACGTTCATTAGCTGGAAACACCGTTATTTTTGATTTCAGCGAAAAATTCTCTTTCAAAACAACGCCTTTTGCTAATAAGGATCTTAAGCGTTAGCGGTGAAACGCTAAATTGTATAAATATTACTGAAAAGCCGTTTGAAAAATGCTTCCCGTTATGTCTCTAAATTTTGCCTTTTCGATAGTTCTACGGCTCAGAGGCTTCTTCAGCATGAACACTAAAGCTTTAAATAAATGGCTTAAATCTTGCCCTATTTTCTGAATCGTGTTTGCTATTTGGACAGTTGTTTTCCAAGCGTGAAAAGGGTTACATGGAAAACTCCGTCCATGTTATAATTTGACGAATAGGATTATAAAATATATCTAAAATAACATTTCTCAGTAACGAAAATTTGGCAAATTGTCAATTAACACCTGCCCCTTTTCACGGTAATCGTTAGTAAAATAGCATATTGCGTCTTTTTTTATACAAAAAGCCACGTGGGACCGATAATAGGTGCATAGAGAAGGATTAGAGAATCATCAAACGTTCCCTGGACTCGTCTTGCGATCGCTCTGCAAACATTAATAGCCCTCGACGTTGTTTGCAGAGTCGATTCATCTGATGATGAGTAAACAAGGATTTTATAAATCGCAATGTGGACTCTGTCACGTTCCCTTCTGTTGAAGTTACATTATTATCTTACCAGGAATTATTGTGTAATTAATGCACGAGATTTTAAAAAAAAGCTCATATCTCACAGTATCTGCCAATTGAACATTTTTATCAACAACCAAATTAATTGTTCATTTTTTTCTGCATCACTTCACAGACAATGTTATAAATATAATGATGGATAATCATATAACAATACAGACTTATTAAAATATTCGTTTGTTGTTCAATGTTTTATATTCAAATTGATGGACATCTCGGATGAAACTTTTTAATGATGAACTTTTTAACATTAACCCACATTATAATTGATATCGCAAACAAAAATGGAAATGTTAAAAAATTACGCTTGGCCTCCATTTACACAAAATGACTGAAAACCTAACAGAGTGAAATCATTGCAAAATGTCAAAGGTTATTTAGTGATTTAAAAGAAGAAAAAAGCCATTATGATCTGTTTAATTGTAATGCTCAGCATTGCTAACATAGACTGCTAACATGAAACCGTCAATAAATTATGTCCTACCATCCCCACATACTCGAAATGTCTGAAATCCTAAAAGGGTGAAATAATTAATCATTTGATTATATGTCAAACAATGGCCATTTTAACAGAAATGAAGTTTGGTTGAGTATTGGTATTAATCTATCCAAAAGTTAATTCTTACTTACAATTTGTTGTCAAAGATCCAGATTTCTCACTTACTGTGAGCAAGAAATTTTGGATAGATTAGACGGTCATTTTATTAATCGAAAAGAATAAAAATGTCATTGTGATCGGTTTAATTCCAATCCTCAATAGTTATCGAAAACGAAAATGAAACTCGCAAAAAACTATGACTGGCCATCTTCATTCAATCGCAATCACTGAAATCCTAAAAGGATGAAATCATTAGTTATATGACTACAAGAAATCAAACAATGATAATTTATTTATCCAAAAATATAAAAATGGCAATATGATATATTTAACTTTAATTCTTAACATAGCTGGTAAATTATTCAGAAATCGTGAGATGCGGGCTGGTGTGATGTAAGTTTCAGAAAAACATTTTCTTTATCGTGCCAACGCTTCGATCTTTATTGAGATCATCTTCAGGGCTCAAAGTGTTTATCTTCTGTGTAATTGTGCCATTCTTGCGTGTCGTGTTGAGCGTGCGTAGATAAAGAATGTTCAAAATGACCTCAAAAATTAGTTGAAACCTATAGAGATGCAAATAAATTTTGTTGGCTTACAAAGGGTTAAACAATTGGAAGAAAAATAAACTATCGTTTGAATCGTAAAATTTATTTACTAGATATAAGATATTCAAAATGACATAAAAATCTATTGAAACTTAGAGAGAAAGCAAATCAACTAATAAAACAACATCATTGTGATTTAATCCTTTATAAGAAAAAAAGGATTGAACACCGCACTCACTCATTCATCATTTCTATCATGATTTGTTTCACTTTAATCTTCTACAAAGTTGATTTCTCCCAGAAAAAATGAAACGGTTAAAAATAACAGTCATTTATTCATCAGAAGAAAATATCAGTATGATATGTTGAATTTTTATCACAAACATGGTTGACATCGTAAACTGAACTGAAAACCTCAATGAATTATGCTCGGTCATCTCCAAATACTCAAAATGACTAAAAATCGAAAGAAGTAAAAAAAAATCATCAATCATATGGTTACAAAATGTCAAAGAATGGCCATTTATTCATCAAAAATAAGAACGAAGTCTTTGTGGTTGTTTAACTTTAATCCTCAACGTAGTTAATATTTATAACATGTTAACATTTATCAACAAGACTATTTATGTATTCATCGAAAAGAAAAAAATGCAAATCTACTGAAACTATCAGGGATGAACAAATTAATTTTGTTGTATTAGAAAGTCATAAACAATTGGAAGAAAAATAAATTATAATTGCACCGACTAGATGTACGATGTTCAAAATTATTTAACAAATCAGTTGAAACCTACAGAGATGGAAATAAATTTTGTTGGATTAGAAAGTGTTAAACAATTGGAAGAAAAATAAACTATGTTTGAATCGTAAACATAATTGACTAGATAAAAGATGTTCAAAATGACATAAAAATCTATTAAAACCTGTAAATCAAAATTATTTCCAAAATCAGTTGTAACGTACAGAGAAGCAAATCAATCTTGCTGGATTACAGTGTTGAACAATTGGTGCAGAGTTTTTTTCAAAAGGAAGACCCTGATTTACTTTTATCTTAAAATAATTGATATGATAATTAACAAAGTAACAAAAATTTGGCATTTGATAACTTGACATTTTTGAAGGTAATTATATTACCCATAAGACAACTTTTCTATGCAATTCTATCACGTACGTTATAATTTTATAGTTTCAGGCTAATCTATAACGCGATATGATAATTGATTGATAAATGATCAGTTAATTAAAATTGTATGTGATCGACGAATAACCTTTTGTTGTTATTGGTATGTGCAAATCTATACGCTTAAATTTCTGTGTTCAACCACAGAAGACCGCCTGTTGGTCTTGATGATTTTAACGAACATCACTACAATCTGTTGCTGGAAAAACGAGGTCCGTTTGTTGAGAAATTATCTCAGCCCGACGAACTAGGATAGGGGCTGGTGGTGGAGTGGCGCCTATTGTAATTACTCGTCGGTCCCCTAAGCAAACAGATAGCAAACTAGATAATAAAATTGGTATCCACCTGCCCCACGGCTTGGCGCCCTTACTTCCTTCCTCTTTATTCATCCTAATTGCGCTGTTCCGCTCAGATAATGCGCTTCCCGCCCATTGTTTTATTGTCAAAGTTAACTCGGTTTCAGACGAAAGGATCGCCGGTTTACTCAACTGTGATTCCGCCCTTTCTTCGGTACGAATCGCCAAGAGAAGGGCGCTCTCGTAGGCTTAGAGTTCGACTTCGACAATTAAACAAACTCAGGTCACATAAAATTATTGTAAAAAACACTTTCTAAACAGGCTAACTTGAGGACCTTGCTCTGCCCAAAAAATAATTGGACACGATTGACAAAATAATGCACAGGCCTACCGCAAAAGTATAATAGTTAAGCGGGTAACCCACTTACCCCATGCGACGCTACCCGACGCTTTGTCACGTTTTGGAAGGTGTGCACATCTATGCGACGTCAAGCGCACGCCACGTACAGTCATACAGCGTGTATCAAAATCGTAACGCCTCTTTTTTCTTAATTATTTTGAGCACTATTTTAAGCAAACCTTGTAATAAATTGTTTTTTAAATTTTGTAAGTACAACCATGTAATAAATTGTTTGTTAAACTTAATTGTTTTAAATACACTAATTTCGTGGTCCGCTTGATCAATTAATATATTGCAATTAATTAAGGTTTTTAGTTGAGATAAAAAAGACAATGGCACGAGCGGGATTCGAACCCACAATCTTCAGCTAGATGCTGCTAACTTCCTATCTCAACCCCACCTTTTGAATTTTCCCTCCTTTTTGCCATTTTTCAAATGTCGTGTAATCGGATTGGATTCTCCGGATTTAGTGTCCGAGTGGATCGAGGTCACGATAGCTCAAGTGGTAGACCAGCGGCGTATCTAGCCGAAGATCGTGGGTTCGAATCCCGCTCGTGCCATTGACTTTTTAATCTCAACTAAAAACTTAATTAATTGTTTTAAATAAAGTTATACCGGTTTTCTGGTAAAATTTCTTCCTAACCATCATAATTAAATAATTTCTATAAAAATTTATGAATTTTTGATCTCGTTTAATTTGGTTTACTTAAAATAGGAATGCTGTAATTAATTTAACGACAAAATTACATATACTTAGTTTGAAATAAACCACAAAAATATGAGTGCCCTGTTCTGACGCTACTCGACGAAAACTTCGGTGTAATCCATGAAATAAATTGTTAGTTAAATTTATGAGCAAAACCTTTTAATAAATTGTTAGTTAAATTAATTATATCAAAAAATGGTATTCCGGTGTTTTGACCAATTTTCTACCAAACCATTAAAATTAATTTTTAAAAAACACTAATCAATTTTTGATCTTTGAGCTTTGCATGGGATCGGGGTAATACAAATTATAATCTTATAGAAAATTGGACTTTTGCGTCGGGTAGCGTCGCATAGCGTTGCATCGGGTAAGTGTGTTCCCGGCTTATCGATTGATATACTTTGATCGGAGACGATCTTCAATAAAAGTTTGTCAAAAGTTCTACAATTATTTATTACTAACATCAAAAGTCAAAAATCAACATCCATGGAAGATTAAGCGGTGAAATACTTTTCAAATATTAGTATAAGACAGATAATCCTCCTTTAAAGAAAGATTCTTAAACATCTCAACAAGAAGATTAAAAAAAAAGAAATATAGGCAGTATAAGACAGCATAGATTTTTCTCGCCCTGTCTTGGCATAAATCTAGATCTAATAAACTGTTAAGATAAAAAGTCAAAATCCCTTAAAAAGTAATTTATTTAGAAGTTAAAAGTGAATTTCGAACTTAAGCCATTCTTACTTTGAAGCTTTCAACATTTAAATACGCCTTAGAATGGTAAAATATCTTTTAAATGGCAGTTTAAGGCAGATTATCCGTCTTAAAAGAATAAGTTTGAAAAATGAAAAAGAAAACTAGTACTTGGAAAAAAATTGCAGTTTAAACAATAGAATTGATCATGAAATTAATTAATTGAATTAATTTAATTTAATATTTTTCTAATTGCGTTCAAGTTTAAAATTTCATATATCGTGTTAATATGGCGTAAAAGTTGAGTTTAATAAATATCAAATTTGTTCAACCATTTCTTAGTAGAATGTCCGATTCTGGTAGAATTCAGATTGACTTAGGCCTGTCCACATTAACAAGAGAATATAATCGCCTCATTAAATTTACTGACAAGGAAAAAATTCTACCCACTTGTAATATAACTTTTTCTATATATTCACATTAATCATAATTTAACGTCTTTTAACGTTCAATAATTTAGTCTTTGTCTAAACAAGTAAAAAAATGTAAATTGCTAGCGAAAATGAAAGAAAAATTAAAAAAGACGGACAGATAAAATATGTTTCAATTTTGTTTTAGATTTTTAATTAACATTTCAATATCGCGTATTTCCTCCTCTTGCCTTAATTACATCCGGAAGACGCCTAGACATACTTGCTACCAGTCTGGAAATTTGCTGAGGTTAGCCCATTCTTCACGAGAGTCCTTTCAAGATCGTGGAGTGAATCAGAAAGTGATGGACGTGCTGTTATACATCTTTTGAGATTATCCCATAAATGTTCGATGGGAGTTAAGTCTGGAAAACGGGCTGGCCAAGCTAAGACCCTGATGCTATGCTGTTGAAAATACACTTGTACTATGCGATCGACACGTAGACGGGCATTATCGTGCATTCTCCTCCCTTCCCAATGGCTTTACCTCCTCCTTCTTCCCTCTAAAATCTGGGGTGCCCCAAGGCTCTAGTATCTCTCCTATCCTTTTTTCCATTTATATCAATGACCTGCCCGACTCCATCCAGTCCTGCATGTATCACCTATATGCCGATGAATCCCAAATATACATATCCTTCCACCCTTCTGATCTTCACTCGGCTATTCTCAAGATTCAAAAAGAATTAAACTCCATCAACGAATGGGCACATAAAAATTCCCTAGTCCTCAATCCGTCCAACTCCACCGCCATAATTATCGGGTCCAGGCAACTCCTGCATTCCACCTCTCATGCTAAATAACCATCCCATTCCGTTCTACTCCTCGGTTAAAAACCTAGGAGTAGTCTTTGACCAAAACCTTTCCTGGCATCCTCACATTTCCCAAATTTCCCGCCATTGCATTGCCTCCCTCAACCTGTTTCGTCGGTCCTGGCTTCTCGTACCTTTCTCCACCCGCAAACTCCTTGTATGTTCCCTTATACTTCCTTTCTTCGATTATAGGTGTGTGGCAAATGGTGGTCTCTCGGAGGGGGTGAACGCGCGATTGAAGCGTATTATGAATTGCTGCGTAAGATTGGTGTTCGGCACCCCACGGGGATCCCGGGTGTCGGGGTTGTATTCCCAACTTTCCTGGCTATTCCCCTCCTTCCGTGCACAGTATTTCCTAGGTTGCTTACTTTTCCAGTCCATCCACACTCGTCGTCCTCCTTACATCACCCAATCCCTCCAATTCAACTCCTCACACTACATTCGTAACACCCGCTCCTCCCCAATTGACCTTATCCTTCCGCAACATACAAACCATACCTTCGAAAGATCCTTTCTCATCCTAGCCCATAAACTCTGGAACACCCTTCCCCTTTCTATTCGTCACGCTGCCTCCTTTTCCGCTTTAAATCCCTCCTGTATAATCACTTCCTCTCCCTCCAAACATAGACCTCACGTTAACATTTGAAATTTTTGTTTAATATTCTTGTAATTTTCTCTTTTGGCCTGCCTTACTGATATACATTGTGCCAAAATTTCTATGTCTTTTTACTTTTAATTTCATAGAAGGAACTTCCTTTATTTATTTCATGTGTATTATTCTTAGGGGATACCAGTCCCAGAATAAAGTGTTCTTCTTCTTCTTCTTCATTAGAGTAGGATTGTCGTATGATTTCTGCCCACACCATCACTGGGCTACGTTGAAAATGTAGGCTCTGGGTAAAATAGGCTTGGTACCTTTCATTTCTCCTTCTCCACACTCTTTCACGCCCGTCTGGAGATAGTAGAGCAAATCCACACTCATCTGTAAAAAGTACAGCGGATCAGGGGCGAAAAGCGATCAGTCCATACTGATTTAATCTTCTTCGAGCAGTGCGTGCGGAAATTTGGACAACTCGAACTTCCTGGAGGTGAAGAATCGCACAACTGTAAGGTGCCGGTTTCGCAAAGTCAAAGTCAAAGTCAAAAAACAGTCATCTTGTTAGGGGCGTCAGAACCGGGCCTTGTATGGAAGGACCCAGTTTCTCGAAAACGGCGTCTCGCAGTTTTTCGTAGGGAACTCTGATAGGCTGAAGCCGCATACCTGATGGAACTTCCATCATCAGTAAGTGCCACACCACGCGCAACATCCTCAGCACTAAGTGGCATTTTTAGGTTTAAAAATTGAAAACAATAAAATAAAGATGAAAGGTTAACAGTTTATTGCTTCAAAATTCAACTGAATAAACATTTTAAATTCCGGAAAAAGTAAATATTGGAAAATCATTTATCCGTCTTTTGGATTAAGGATTAAGTGTGTTTACCTCTAATTGATATTCACAATATAAAACATTGCATAAACAAATATTTATTGGGAAAAATAATGAGACAAATTAAGAGCAGAATTTTCTTTTATCGAGAAAATGAAAAATGTTAATTGGGTGGAATTTTTGCCTGTCAGTTTAATTCTCAGTGTTTCAACTGAGTAAACTTTGTTAAAGAAGCCTGGAGTTCCAGGAAATAATTAATTTCATATTTTCACTATTAAAGATGTTTTTATTTCACTTAATATTAAACTTAATATAAAAAAATTTAAAAAATAAAAATAATAAAATCTTTTTGCTCATTTTTCCGGCAGACGGTTGTCACCCATAGCCGTAGTGTGCTTTTATTTATTTTTATATTTACAGTTGTGACTCATTATATTATTGAATAATGTACATATTCATTTCATTTCAAATTGTTTCAATCAAATAAAATGTTTAGTGAATTAATGATGTGAGCCAGATCTAATAACAGTTGCCCCTTGGGCTTCCTAAGTGTTGACGATTTTTGTTTTCTTGCTGAACGATATACGATAAGGCCAAAAAAGGGGAAATCGCTTCAGAAAATCGAAAGTAGATCTTAATGTAAATGTTCATTTAAGAAACGGGTCTGAGTATCGCGGCGGCGCGACATTCCGGCGTCGAACGTATGGAAAACGTGAACACCTCGCCCTCGGTTTTTACTTCTCCGCTCTTACTTCCCGACATTTACGACTCACTTCAGCCTGGAATCAGGTTAAAACTCGAAACAGATAAATCGTCACCGGGATGAGGCACGGCCTTTCACGGCATTAGCATATTTGAACCGAAGAAGTGCGTTTTTCTCTTCAAAAAATTTGTGCAGTTCGTACCGGCGTATGTCAGGTTCGAAATGGTTCAAAATTAAGTCGATTTTCCTGCGGCAGTAATAAAATAATAATGTTCAGCTAGTAGAGAAAAGAAGTTAACGGAAAACAACGGAATGGTCTCCAATATCTGAAATTCCGCCAGTTTTATCGGCACAAGCTTAACATTTCCAAGCCAGCCGGGCAGTAAAGGTCAAGATCTGCACTCAAAAATAGCCAAATATTTATCTATATTGGCGCCGGCGCTGTTCAAAGGCGTTGGCGTTCTAGATTTAGAACAAATAAACAATTTTTTTTCTCGCGAATGGCATTTTCCACTGGGTTTCCTTCTTTTTCCGTCCCCCCTGACACTCCTGACTGGCACGTGTTCTCCTCAATTGACGTAGAGGAGAGAAATTCAACCTGGCAATTAGACTTTTGAAATAAACGATTTTCTCTTCACGATGTAATGTCTCTAAGGTACAGAAATGCATCTAGGATCTGAGCCTAGACCGGTCTAATAATTCTCCGAGTATGATATTTTTGCGTTAGTTGTCAAATTCCTTCTCTCCTTAACGGGGCTGGAAACTGCCAGTTTCCAATCGTAAGCACGCAAGAAAGCGTTTTAGTTTTTTCTGCATCCTTGCATCTCTTTGTACTTTACAGACATTTGAGGATTATCAAATCAGCCATTTCACGGTTTCAACTTTCAAAGGCTTTGCCTTTCGCTAATGTGGACTATTAGACAATAAAAATAAATTAAATTCATTACCACAGCAATTGTTTTTACAATTTGACCTATTAAATTTCGTGCTATCTGAATTCAGAAAAAAGTGAAACTATATGCCAACATTGCCATTCAGCTTAGCCTGATGATTAACAATTTTGGGAAGCATCGGTGAATCCAACGTTTTACCTTTCGTTAATGTGGCCCATTAGAAAAAGATCTCCTTAAAAATTAAATTCATAAAAATAATCATTTTTTACCACCTATTAATATTTCATATTAACCGGATTTAGAAAAAAAGCGAGTCTACACGTCAACATTGTCAGCCAGCTTAGGGCCTGACGATTTAAAAATTTTGGAGGAGTGAATCCAACGTTTTTCCTTTCTTTAATGAGGTCCATTAGACAATAAAAAATCATTAAAAATTACTTTCATAAAACAACATTTTTTTACCATTTTACCTACTAATATTTCATATTAACTGGATTCTAGTCTACACGTCAACATTGTCGTCCTTTAGAAATAAAAATATTGTTAAGTCACAGAGTAAAAACTCAATTATAGTATACAATTTTTTAAAGTAAACAAATAGTAATAAACTGTAACATCATAGCCCACAGAATTTTTTTTACCATTTCGTCTACTAAATTACCTGGATTAAAATATATACAAAAAGCGAGATTACACGTCAACATTGTCAGTCAACTTACAAGGCTGATGATTTACAATTTTGGGAGACATGAGTGAATCCAACGTGTTACCTTTCTTTAATGTGGTCCATTAGACAATAAAATCTCATTAAAAATTAAATTCATAAAACAACATTTTTTTACCATTTTACCTACTAATATTTCATATTAACTGGATTTTAGTCTACACATCAACATTGTCGTCTATTAGAAATAAAAAATTGTAAATTCAAAGAGTAAAAACTCAATTACAGTATACAATTTTTTAAAGTAAACAAATGGTAATAAACTGTAACATCATAGCCCACAGAATTTTTTTAAACCATTTTATCTACTAAATTACCTGGATTAAAATATATACAAAAAGCGAGACTACACGTCAACATTGTCAGTCAACTTCCAAGGCTGACGATTTATAATTTTGGGAAATACCAGTGAATCCAACGTTTTACCTTTCTTCAATGTGGTCCATTAGACAATAAAATCTCATTAAAAATTGCTATCATAAAAACAACAATTTTTTTACCATTTTACCAACTAATATTTCATACTAACTGGATTCTAGTCTACACATCAACATTGTCGTCTATTAGAAATAAAAATATTGTCAATTCACAGAGTAAAAACCCAATTATCGTATACAATTTTTTTAAAGTAAACAAATGGTAATAAACTGTAATATCATAGCCCACAACATTTTTTTAAATCATTTTATCTATTAAATTACCTGGATTAAAATATATATAAAAAGCGAGTCCACACGTCAACATCGTTAGTTAACTTAGGCCTGGCGATTTACAATTTTGGGAGACATGAGTGAATCCAACGTTTTACCTTTCGTTAATGTGGTCCATTAGACAATGAAATCTTCTTAAAAATTAAATTAGTAAAAATAACCATTTTTTACCACTTACTGATATTTCATGTTACCTGGATCCAGAAATAATGTGAGCCTACTCGTCAACATTTTCAGTCTGCTTGGGCATGAGATTTAAAAAATTACGATATATCAGTGAATCCAACGTTTTACCTTTCGTTAATGCGGGACATTAGGAATAAAAATATTGTCAATTCAAATATTAATAATCTATAGATCTATAGATGCACATAGTAACATCATAACTATATCAGCATTATTTTACAATTCTACCTATTTCATCTTACCTGGATTCAGCAAGAAAAGCGAGACTACACGTCAACATTGCCAGCCCGATGATGTCAGACCTGATGATTTAAAATTTTGGCAGACATCAGTGAATCAAAAGCGAACTTTTTATTATGACTAACTTGATGATGTCATTCTTAGGCTTTTCGTCTCGTTGATAAAGATTGATTCATCAGACCCCCAAGCGACACGGGGTACAATTATCGGAGAAATCTGTTTTCGAAATTTTTTAAAGTCCTATCGTCAACCTAGTTGTAAACTGCAACATCCGTTTCAATTTTTTATTTATCAGAATCAATGTCGTTTTATGTTTAAAAAAGAAATTTCTCAAAAATCAGATAATTTCCTTTCATGGAATGGACGTCTATTCTTTAAGAAATAAAAACGGACAGTTGTACTCTGGTTTTATTTGGTTCAGGTAGGAATGGTCTCAGGCATCCGAACAATCCGAATCCAATGTGTCCCTTGTGATGTCATTACGAAATCGTTTTAATCCGATTCTGAAATCGCCTTTTAATTCAGGAATGTAGGTTAATCAGGTACTGGAATTACCCTTTACATCGACGTGCCCGAGGACTTCTTCATGTGCATGCCTTTCAACGGACAAAGGGCTGTTACATCACTCAGGACATCATGAGTCAGTGACCAGTTAAGGGAGGATAGGAATTTCTGGTCCAGCTGCCCTTTTACCTGTCCGAACCCACTCATGCGGCCAAACTACATTGAGCCCATAGTAAATACAACTAAGAGGAAGATTTAATGCCGTATGTTCATGTTCTTTTGGAAATTAAACCGCTTTCATGGTAATACAGGAGTCGAGAGAATTTTAAAAAGAATAACGCACATTGCTCTAATTTAAATACCACCATATCACACATTTATCATGTATGTAAAAAAACAAATGGCCCAAAACAGAGAAATTTCTAAAAATAATCCACCGCAGGCTATTCTTGTTCAAATAAAGAATAGCGCCAGAGGCTGACCTTAAACTTTTAGCAAGCGCCTTATTGGCGAAATACAAATTCAACCTTATGCAAGAGGGGAGAAATAAATGCACCGTGAAAGTCTTAATCAAGTACAATGAGTCATCAAATCTAATTCGAATAAATAAGATTAAAAAAATGACGCGAGACGACGCCAAAAATAATCAGCGAGTATCCTTAGAATTTTTTTTTCTTTCTTATTAATTTGTTTTACATCAACACATCGATAGTGTTTTTAATACAAGCTTTTTTTTTTATATCTTGGGAATGATAAGCAAACGAAAATATAGCGGAGTAATTGCCTTGTTTGCTGAAGCCTTATAAGTAGCAGGGCTTTAATTGGTTTCTGAGGCTTTCTTATCAACCAAGGCAAATGTAATAATTGATTTTGCCTCTCCTATGAAAACCAAAAGAAGAATTACCAAAAATTGATCTTTATGACGCAAAATTATAATATATAATATAACATATTATATAATTACTTATTATATTATATATCAGACACAGAACATTTATAGAGAAACACTAATACAATACAGATTTATACTTACTAATAACTTTTCAATTTATTAAGGTTTTGGTTGAGATAAAAAAAGTCAGTGTCATAAGCGGGATTCGAACCTATGACCTTGAACCACTTGAGCCGTAGAGCAGCGGCCATCAAGCCGAAGTTCGTGGGTTCGAATCCCGCTTGTGTCTCTGACTTTTTTATCTCAACCAAAACCTTAATAAATTGGAAAGAATTTATTTGGTCAAGCGGACCACGAAACCCGATAAAAACTTACTAATATCTTTACAAAGGAATATTCAATTCATAAATGTATAGGTTCAGTATGTAAAGATATGTTTATTCAGGAGATCCAGAAGGCAGCGGTGTATAAATCGAAAATATAAAACTGAAATGTGTGGTGTTTAGTGACCGTCAGTTAATAATTATTTGAGCTCGTGAGATGCAGTCTGGTGTGGCGTAGGGTTTTGAAAAATATTTTCTTTATTATATTCAGGGCTCGAAGTGTTTGTTTTCTGTGTAAACACTTTGAGCCCTGAAGATGATCTCAATAAAGATCGAAACGTTGGCACGATAAAGAAAATGTTTTCTAAAACCTACGTCACACCAGACCGCATCTCACGATCTCCAAATAATCATAAAAATAAAACAAATTTTAATTATTTCAATTAACTTTGCTTTTTTATCTAAGGTCTTGGTTGAGATAAAAAAGTTAGTGTCACGAGACGGATCGCGCACTACTTCGTATCATCACCAAATAGTATTACGAAATAAATGCCGATTGTGGAAAAGAAAATTTATTTCCTACCCATCGTCTTTAAATTTAGCTACCGAAACACTACCAACAAGGCATAAACCTATGCATCACAGGGGCAACTCCTACAAGTGCACTACACACTCTGCTAAACCTACTTCCACATTCATACAAGGAAAAGCTAGTAAAAGCTCATTTAGGCTCCAAGACAATAAAATTGGATGGGAACTAAACAATAAACCTAATTCACTACTTTTCGTGGTCCGCTTGACCAATTAATAACATTCAATTAATTAAGGTTTTAAGTTGAGATAAAAAAGTCAGCGCCACGAGCGGGATTCGAACCCACGACCTTCGGCTTGACGCCTCTTCTCTACCACTGGAGCTATCGTGTCACGTGTGTTCAAATCCCGCTCGTGACACTGACTCTTTTATCTCAACTTAAAACTTTAATTAATTGAATAAACCTAATGTAATTACCTATAAATAAAAATATCAATAGCTATTTTAATTTTTTTTCTTGAATAGGAACCTGAATGCGGTTTCATCAAAGCTGTTACAAAGATACGAGGAAAGGATAATTAGGCAAAACATAAAAATGTTTCTCCTACTTGCTTGATGGTCTGAGAGGGAAAGCAATGAAAGCACGCATAAAAACAAAGACCAAAAAGTAAAATAAGAAAAGCTTCTTCTTTTAACTTATAATCATAGTTTATGAAGTCAGTGGGATAATTTTAATACACAAGATTTGCCAAAAGAGAAATTGAAATTCCACAAAAATAAATGTTTTATTATGCCTATTAATTACAAAATTCGAAAATTTGGTGGGCCTGTATCGAAAATAAAGCGCAAACACCGAACTGAAGATGGCAAGAAGCTGAAACAGATGAAAACAGTGACGATATGGGAGACCAGAACAATTAGAAACGACAAAGGACAGAAATTGAAATTGTCAGAAAAAATTAAAATAAATAAGACGAAAGCGAATAATAGAAAAACGGTTAATTAGGAAAATATATAAATAAAGAATTAGATGACTAGAGAGAGAGAGAGAAAGAGAGAGAGAGAAAGAGAGAGAGAAAGAGAGAGAGAGAGAGAGAGAGAGAGAGAGAGAGAGAGTATAAGAACAAGAAAAAAGGGGAGAGGGACGATAGAAAAACACTACAACAAAAAAATGTTAAACAAACCATTGCAAGAAATAAGACAAATGAGCAAGAGTGAGAGAGAGAGAGAGAGAGAGAGAGAGTGAGAGTGAGAGTGAGAGAGAGAGAGAGAGAGAGTACAAGAACAAGAAAAAAGGGGAGAGGGACGATAGAAAAATACTACAACAAAAAAATGTTAAACAAACCATTTCAAGAAATAAGACAAATGAGCAAGAGTGAGTGAGNGTGAGAGAGTACAAGAACAAGAAAAAAGGGGAGAGGGACGATAGAAAAACACTACAATAAAAAAATGTTAAACAAACCATTTCAAGAAATGACAAATGAGCAAGAGAGAGAGAGAGAGAGAGAGAGAGAGAGAGAGAGAGAGAGAGAGAGAGAGAGAGAGAGAGAGAGAGTGAGGATGGGGGCAGATAGAAAAACAAAGAAGAACCAATGGAAATCATAATGAGAAAGAAACTCATCACGAAATGACAGGCAAACTTCACTGACTACCGACCAGTTTGCTAACAAGGTGCCAACGTACCAAACATATTAGAATTTTTTAACTTTTGAGACCAGAGTTTCATTTGTAAAAGAAGAAACGCGATAAGATATAATAAGATGAGAAAAAAGGAAGGATACTGATTCTCCACATCCTCTTCCTGGCGTTTGTCAAAGATAGGATTCGTTACAAGTAAGATTGAAAACACCACATGATAAATCGTAACTTACCGGAGTTTTCATGTTCCAAAATTATTAAAACGTATATATAGATGCACATATATAATACACATTTAGCGTGATGTAAACAGCAGTGTCAAGAATTGCCGAAATTACACATTCAGATGGACGCATGGCAACCTGCGGTTCAGTATTCTATGAGGGTTGTAAGGAAGGGTTGAGCTGGACATGTTGCGGGTCAAGGGTTTTCATGAGCGGATTGTTCGGAGTGAAATTTATTGTAACGGGAGTGGGCTAGGTTTGGGACCTTGGGTATATTTATACCGGAGTGGATAGTGTGATTCGTGACGTAAAATGGAGCATCAACTAGCTTGGAAACCCGTACAGATGAAGTCAGTAGGTCCAAATTGGGGCGATTAGGGTAGTGTATAATAGCTTGTTAAGTGATATCAGTTTACGTATTATGTAGCATTTTACATTTAAGGTAACAATCGATTCGTTTTAGTCGTGTATGTCGATTCCACCTCTTCTGTCCAAGTCAAGTCCAAGATATCGTATACTATTCGCTGGAGGAATTGGAATGCTGTATAAACAGACAGGTGGAAGAATTTTACGATTAAGAGGGAAATATTTAGATTTTGGATTGTCGAAGAAATGGTTCAAGCATATGAAGATAGGATTGGAGGTTGTGAATAGAGGTCATCTCAGGATGGATGGGTTTGGTTGAGTGTGGGAAGAAGATTGCCATGTCATCGGCATATGTAAAGGTTAAGGAGTCGTGATGCAATGGGAGAGCAATTGCAAAGGAGTTAAGTAAAGAAGCAAGTGTGCTTTCCTGGGGTACGCCGGAAAAAATGGTAAAAATGAAAGAGGAAGAGGTGCCTTGGGTTACTTGGCAGTATTTGAGGATAAGGTAGAATGTAAATGGAAGGATGCCCTTTAGCTTCCTCATGCTTCAACGATCAAAAGCCTGGGATATCTCAAGGAAACCAGAGCAGTATTGTTTAAGATCGAGGGTGGTGGGTATACAACTCGATATGCATTCTCTTTGTTTAGCTGGAACGTGTGAAATTTTGCTTTCTGTTCGTTCAGATACCGATTTGGATCTGTAACTGTCAGACGTTGCCGGATAAATAATGACTATTCGAGTTGTACATAAAAAATTTCTTCTCTCCTATTAGTTCAGATAATGCTAAGCATAAGTCAGCATATTTAGCCTGGATCGTTGTGCTACCAGTGGGGTTTTGTCCATTTCGTCCTCTAATCTGAGAAGATGGTGGTGCTAAGAGTTTCCTCGTCGCTGCGTGCATTGGGGTGCCCGATTTGTCGCTGTTGGGTATAATGCTGGGTCGCTGAGTGGCTGTCTTGATGGTAGAACCAACCAGAACCAACTTAATTGAAAGTTGAATGAACAGGGCGATTAAAAACTATTTCTATTAAAAACTATCCTTATTGTGTAACTATTCCTAACCACCTGATTCAATGGGATCTCCTTCGTAAGCGAGTGTAACATGCTAGTTGAGACTAGATGCAAATTTGATAAAATTGAGACTTTGTGAAGGTTTACATCTAAGAACCATAAATAACCAATAAACCAATAAACATAAAACCAGAAATTGTTTTGAATTCCCATCATGATGGAATGACTGATAGCAATTGTTTGAAGGAGAAGAAAACACATCATGGCTTTATAAAAGTGTAGTAGATGCAGATGTAAGAAAGCGGGGTAATTTCACATACTACTACCATAGTCTGCCATGATAGTCCATCCATAGTGTAATTGTATGTGTGTGGGATGGGTCAATCAATCTTCCTGAAATGCCTATTCTTCAGTGCCACGTAAGAATCCTGTTTGCATAGCGGAATATCTTCATCCTTCTTTTTATACTACTCTATTGTTTCCTTCTTGCCAAATCACACCAGGTTGTTTGTGGATTGTTACGACAAGTGAGTGAATCTCCTCATTTTCACCATGTCTTATTTCCTTTCCGATAGTATGGATCGCTATGTTCCTAGATTTAGGATCTATCAGTAACAGCCCCCTCACTTGGCAATGGCAACGCTTCTTCATTCCCTCTACCTCTGCCTCTTTTGGGACTCAGTGTAACCTTATTTTGCGCGCCTAATCTTTTTATATTTTTTCAATTCAACACCATTCGTGAGATAATGATGTTTGATCTTAATGCTCGGATGGCTGCTTGGCTATCCGACGTGATATGTCCTTGATTTATATTTTATATTCAAATTGAATTGAGTTGAACGCTCAATTGCGTGGATTTCAGTTTGGAACATACTGGTGTACTCGCCCATGGGTTCTGAATTTGACGTACAACGTTAGTATGGTGTCAATTTTCCAAAATTCTTAATTCAATCTGCTTTTTTCTCTAAAAAAATGAATTATGAAAGGAAGACAATAAGATTTCTATAAGAAGAGAAGGGATCTGATTCACCAAGTTAATCCTGTCATTCATCCAAAACAGTTAAAAGGGTGATTAAGGTCTATTAATTTACTCATCAACTATGACTTGATGGTTGTAAGATTGGACGACTAAATCTTTATTTTCTCAAAAATTGTGACTTATTGTTTTGAAAAGCGTTTGTTTTGTTTTATAAACGCGGCGAGTTATAGCGTGAAATTCCTCCTGATTCACCCTGATATCCCATTCCTCGGATTCGTCATAGCTTGTTCCTTTGCCAATAATGCGAGGAAGAAAAAAACCTTTTACATTTCAACAGCTCGAAAAACGTCCGTTTTAGAAAGACACAAGGACACTAAGGATCCCAGGAGGCCACAGTGAACACTTTAAAATCGATGAGTTACGAGCTGATCCTTATCAGAATAGTCTATTTAAAAACAAGGAAGTCTCGTTGGTAGCCAGCCGGCGCCACTGAGAAACGGCGCTTGCTTCACCCTCCTCATCGGTAAAAGACAATATCTTATCCGGCGGCTGGCGGCTCGCTTTCGAGAGGCTTAATCAATCCCTGGAGGGGATGAATGACAGTCGAGCTATTCAAGGAATAAAAAGGAAGAGCATAAAAATAGTGAGGGGGGAGAGAAAGCTGCCAAAAAGACGGCGAACTGGGTCAGATGTGTGGCGTCAGGTCGGCCCTTGTTTATCCGCAGCGACCGGAGGCCTCGTCGACTCCCTGTAACCGATACCTCCGATCACGTCCAGACGAAATTCAATTGATTTTACAGGATAGACGTCGAAATACTACCCCCAAGACCAATGACATATAGACAATAAAAACAATCCGACGATACGGCATAGATTGGCGAAATACCTCAGCTTGACAAGCTAAGAATTTGCTCATACTTCCAAGATATCTAAAACCATAGTTTTTTTTAACCATAGTTATTTTTTTTGTATTATTGAAGTTTGAGGGCCACATAGGGATAGCCGGGAACGAAGCAGACAGCTCGGCCGACGGACGGCCCCACAATGCTTCCCAACCCGTACGCCCAGATCTAAAATACTAAACTAAAACTAGTAAAGGGAAAAGGCCATACTGACAAGACTACGCATAGGTCATACAAGAACGCATGGACACCTGGCCGGAAAGCGAACGCGTGGTTGCCCGCCTTGAGGATAGAATAACGGTCGAGCAACTTTTCAATTGTAGAAGGCTTGACGTATGTAGACAATATTTTAGCATATCATCGGACCTGTGCGTAGTCTTGGGGCACGGCAGCGGGTACAGATCGCTATACCGGCATCGCAGGGCTATAGGGATTTTTAAATTATATAGTGTTTATGTGTGTTTGTGTTGACTTTATGTTTATTTATTGGAATGAATGTAATTTATTAGCGTGAAAGGATGGGGTTATGTAACGTCGCCCCGAGGAATATCGAGTACTCTGGGGTGAGTGTGTGACGTCTGGAGAGTAAAAGTACGTTATTAGCGAGAATGGAGTGGGTGGTCTAGGTTATATCGAGTGGTCAGACATCTATGTTTGTGATGATGTATATATATGTATTGTATATTTTGATTCTATTCTGTATTTGACAACCTGAGGTACAACGAGAGGCTAGCATGTTAGGACGTAGTACCCATTTAAAAGCATAGAGTCAATATGCAGAAATCAGATCGTGACGCTCAAATGGCTGCAGCTTAAAACAAAATACGCACGAAAGAAGAGAAAAATAAGGAAACACGCAGAGGGGCGGCGATGACCTCAGCTGTTTGCCGGTTCATAAACTTCTCACTTTATATATACGAAATCTGAGAGGTGATGGGCCTATAGCCTGCGCATATCCGACTTATTTATAAAGCATTGTCAGTCATGTATTAAGTCTATATTTTCCTGATTTGGTAATGAAAGTTAGTATATTTCTAGTTTTGTTTTCTTAATATCAGTCCAAATTAATTGGTAAAGCTTGCTCATATCCTATCTGCTTCATCACATATCTGGTCAGTTTGTTCTTCTTTGTTTTTTTATGTTAGACGTGTTTGGCCATCTTCAATTGTTTGCCAGTGTACTATTGGGTAAGTCGTGTTTATTTTACTCGTTTACAAAGCAGCATTTTCCTTGCATGGGCTAAGTCTGAAATAATTCAATATTTGTTGATGTTCGTTATTGTTTTGTAAGTTTGGTTTTTCATATCGTATTCAATGAATTTTTAATTTATATCAACAAAATTTATGAAAAAAGATTGTGTGTGGTCTACAAGGTGATAAATTTGTAGCTGGATCTTATCCGACAATCCTGGCCCGGGTGTTCTCGTTTCTTTTGTCTGTCAGGTTTCGGATTCTCGTCATGCTCCGTCGATTGCCTGTGCGTTTTTTGGTTAGTCGTGTCCACTTTACACCTTTCTAAAACTTGCTGCCTTACATGAATTTACTCTGGTTTTTCTATATATGAGATATGTTCAAATTAATTATTTGACCTTTCATGTTATTATTTATAATTTTATCAGTCAAATCTAAGTTAAGGCTGAATAAAAAAACCTATTTTGTGTACATTTTCTTAAAGACATAAGTAGAAATAGTTTCAGTAGTAAAAAATTAAACTAATTCAATTTAAGTTCAACATGTACTACAGCTTCGTAGAACTTTGTAAAAGTACGAGTACAAGTAAGAAAAAACGTCAAGGTGGATGACTCCAGAACACCGGCCTGAATGGGCGGAGCGGAGTTAATCAGTTTTGATCAAACTCTTGGCAACAGTCCATCACCTCAGAGACCACACAGACTAATTTAACAATTTAACTACATCTATCGAATTATTTGAAACGATCTTAATTATTGGTGATCAAACAACCTGTATGCCGCATCCTTAGTCTTTCAAAAAACCCCACTATTCTTCGACAATTGGCCAAATTTGATTGGGTTAATCGTTTCACTAAATAGTCCTGTACCAAAGATTTCAAAATTTTATTTAATGGTGCTCCTTGCAAAGTAGGAAAACATACTAAGACATTAAAACAACATTTATGAAATAGTGATAGGTGTGATTTGGACGATTATACTATATCATCCTGGTCCGCTTATCCACGCTAAGTGTATAGGTTAAAACTTATAGGTTATTTTATTGGTTGTCTAAATTGACATGATCAACGTAATTAAAAAAAAAAGGTTTTCTGCTTTCTGCTTATATAATTAATACATAAAAACAACCCCCCTACCCCAAACCCAACGTAAACATTTTTCGGCTATTTGACTTGTGTTCTTTTACAAATTTCTAAAAGCATTGTCTGCTCAAATTATCTTATCTCTCTCTCACTCTCTCTCTTTCCTTCTCTCTCTCTCTCTCTCTCTCTCTCTCTCTCTCTCTCTCTCTATCTATCTATCTATCTATCTATCTATCTATCTCAGTTTTTTCCCTTTGTTAATTTTTATTTTTCTCCCTTTCTGACTCACCCACATACTCTGCAAGGATATACTTCTCTTGTTGTGACGCTTTCTCTTATTTCACAATTCTCTCAACTCCCTCTATTTATTGACGCGTTGATCTCTCTCTCTCTCTCTCTCTCTCTCTCTCTCTCTCTCTCTCTCTCTCTCAGTTTCTTTCTGCCAATTTATTTTTTCTCTTTTAATCTTTGTTATTCAAACACTCTCCAATAGTGGACTTTTCTCTTGGTGTTTCGCATTCTGTCTCTTTCTCTTACTTCACTATTCACAAATTTCTGTACATCTTGATTTCTTTCTCTCTCGCTCTCTCTCTCTCTCTCTCTCTCTCTCTCTCTCTCTCTCTCTCTCTCTCTCTCTGCGTGTCTCTCTATTTAATTAACTTAATTAATTACTTATTGATTGGCTTTCATTTGCCAATAGCTATTATCCGTATTTCTACATTCTCCCTCTCTTTTCTCACTCTCTCAATTTTTCCCTGGCAGTTTATTTTTCTCTCTTTTATTCTTTGTCACTCACTCACTCACTCCCCAAAAGTAGACTTTTCTCTTGGTTTTTTGCATTCTGTATTTATATCTCTATCTATTTCTATCACTCTCTAACCCTATAGGTTTTATGATTATTTGATTTTCGTTGGTTTTTCTTCTTTGAGGCATACATAATATTTCTTTACGTGTTGAATTTTCTTTCTGTCTCTCCTTCTTTCTCACCCACTCTCTCTTCCCCCTCTCGTCACTCTCTTTTTCTTTAATAACTATACTTGTCTATTTGTCTATATATCTAGACTGATATGTTTACTGTTTATAAATCAAGATTCGAAAAATTATCTCATATTTTAAACTCGCAAGAGTCACTGGTAGAACTCGTTTTATAAAATTTAAATCCATCTTTTCTCGATGTGTCCCTCATAATTAAAATTGTGTCATTCTTGTTTCCATTTAGGGAGCGAGTAGGAATGATATTAGAAATATACACGAGCACGGAAGCGAATACTTGGATCTCCTGTTCCGATTTTTACGTATATTGGGAGTGAGTATGTTGTGCGAAAGGGACGATGAGAGAATATTTATTACTGTCCCATAAACTTTCAATTAGTCAGTGGGTTTAGGTTTATCGGGATGCCTTTGTGATGAAATGACCTGAGTGTAGACAGCACATGGAGCTTAACATCGGCTGCAGACGGATAATTGCATACAGAACAGAGTTGACCTTATAGAAATCAGTAAAATTTTTGTTTTTCAATTTTAGTTTCATTACAATATATTTTTACCAATGGCATATTTCATTGCTGTTTCGTCGAGTAACATGTACCACTGTACTGTTGCGTTTGGCAAAATTCCATCGGAATTTTTTTCGGCCCGAGAGAAAGTGGGTCCAAGACAAACCAAACTCGCGTCAATCTGTCCAAATTCAACGGTTTCGCGGAAATGAGCAAAAAAATTGTAGCCAACGTAATTACCCTCTATTTTTGGACTTTCCGGTGTAAGCGAACAGAACACCGCACAATTTCTAAGGCAGCTGGAACGTTTTTGTTATTTCTTTATACCCGTTAAAATTGAGATTTCACGCTTTTATTTATTTATTTGTTGACAATAATACATACCGTTGTGACGTTAGTCGGCTCCGACCTCGGGATGAAAATAAAAATGGCGGAATCCATCAATAACTAGAAACTGACAATTAAGATGATTGGAAGATAAAAGACGTAACTAATTTCTTAATAGTTCGTAACACAGATAAATTTAGTTGCAAGAAATGATTTTTTAAATTATTATAACTCAGGAATATTAGCGGGAGTTCATTTCATTACTCGATACATGGGTAGTTGTGCACTCTAAATGAAATTGTCTTTTCTTTTCAAAAACGAAGTCCAATAACTTAAAGCACTTCATAAACATAACTTACACAATACTTAATAGTATTACGTAGGTTTCTTTTATTCCAATAGACTGCGATAACACAGCCAATACTATATGCTGCCTGCTCTTTCTTCAGCACACACATTTTCATTTCCATAATGCAGTTGCGCCTGGCTAAACAAAATTAATACTTAATATTAAATAATTATAGAGGAATTTACTTCCTGAATTCGATTTGAAAGATATATGCTTCAAAGGCTGATGTCTTGGGCTTAGAAATAAAACATTTGGAAAGAACACTACCAAAACGGATTTAGAAACGGTAATTTCACCATTGATCATATATTTACTCTGTGTAATATTATTAAATTAAAATGGACGCAATGGAATAAAAAAATATGCGCACTATGTGTGGACTTTAAAACGGCTTAAAGTATCATTGACCGAAGCGCGTTATTCTACTAATTATATAATATAGGGTTATCCAGCAAATCATTAGAGTCAATAAAAATTTTATTGTATGGAGTATCCGATAGTTTCCCAACTGTGACAGGAGTCAGACAAGGGTGCTTGTTGAGTCTGATTCTGTTTACGTTGTTTCTCATGGATCTCCCAAGTAGCATTGGAGGGGGATGGCAAAACTAAAGTCACCTCTCTTTTGTATGAGGTGATGTTGTGCTGGTGGCTGATGATGCTAGATCCCTCCAGCTGATGATTCAGAATTTTAAGTACTTACGCTGACTTTTGGAGTCTTAGATAAACTACAATGGTAGTATTTAAAAAATGGAATAGCAGAAATATCGCCCATAAAACTGGGCATACAAAAAAAAGCCAACAAACGTAGGACCAATAAAAGTAGTTATTGTATATCGGGGAAAAACTAAACAGTGCCTTGAATTTCAATTCAAATTTAACAGATAAATTAATAGCAGGCTGGCGTAGTACGGGTTCTATCTGCCATAACTTTACCACCAACTATAATATTCCTGCAAAATATAAAAATTTTGATGCAGTGCTGCGGGCTGTTTGTTAAGGTTATCAGGTTCGGGGATACGGGCGCAACTAGGAGCTTGAGGAAATGTATTATTTATAAAACGGATGTTTTGTCTGCCCCTAATAACACATCGACATACTTTTTTTTTTAGAAACGGGAAGGAATACCAAGTTAACTTTAGGTTTAAAGCTGCATTTCTCTTATATAATAAAAATATTGTCAAATAATTCAAAAAAACAGATTAATCTATCTAATAACCAGAGAAATGATAAAAACAGAAAATATAGTGTATGAGAGCTGGCTACAGCTGGCAGATTCTTACAATATGCAATTAGATGACTGGCCTGATGAAAAGTGGAAAGATCACACCAAATCTATATTAGCTGCCATTAACACAAATGAAAACGAGAGATTCCTATTTTCAGCAAAACACTCTCAGCTTTACAAAATCTATCACAATTTAAAGTTTAATGGAAACTACATTACTGAAGATTTAAAGTTGGAATACAAAAGCTAATTATTAGGCTACGTAGTGAAATGATGAATCTGAATTACAAACTGTGGCTTAATGGAGTAAAGTTGAAGTGTTCATTATGTAATTTGGGCAAATGTGATAGCTGTTTCTATTTTGTTGCTGAATGCCCCCCAATCCTCAACTATTATAGGGTGCAGTTTTTTTAATAAAAAGTCACACACATAAAAATAATTGTTTGATATAGTCAGTGAACATATAGGGTTGGTATGGTACTGTAAGGATACTAGGAAGCGGGGTTTGTGCTCCCCAGGCGCTGTAGCCTTTTGGCGTATTGTACCGTCCTAGTTCCTTAGTTCATTGCAATAGACTCAATCCTTCTCCTTAGAACTATCAGATCATTGACTGTCACTGCTGCAATTTGATTCCCTAAGCTTTTTCCGTTCATTAGGTTAAATCTCAATTGAGCTATTGCTTCGTATTCGAAGATATGGGTGGCTGTTTCCTCCTCCTCATTACATAATTTGTAAATGGGATCGTCGTTGTATGTGCCCATGTTTTCTCAGATGCCAGTGACCGGTTAGTAGTCCTACCACTTCTCTGAGTTTGGTCCTCTCCAATTGCAGCATGATTCTGCCAGTCTTGGTGAGGGTTGTTTCATAATAAGTTTGCTGTGTCTAGCGCCGCTAGAGTTTATCTATTTCTCCTTTTGTTTTATTTAGATCTATTCTGCGATGGAGGATTCTATATTTGTTTTTGTTATCCGAAGTATAGGTTTGGGGCCTATGTATGGTCTTGCAGATCCTCCTCTGGCCAGGCTGTCTGCTTTCTCATTACCCGAAATTCCCCTGTGCCCTGGGGTTGTTGTGTTTCCCCAGGTTTTGGAGATTTTGGATGCATTCACTGACTAATTTTGATGTTATTCTTTTACATGCTAATGCTTTAATGGCTGTTTCGCTATCAGATCTTATGACGACTTTTTTGCCAGTGTAACCTCTTTTAACTGTTCTTCCCTAATGAGTTTGATTGCTCATGTTTTGGGCTTGTACACAAAACGCCCTATCCGGTTCCTTCGTTTGTTTTGGAGCCGTCTTTATACCATATTATTGTATTTGATCTCACCTGTGTTCTTCCTCTCCTTTATAGTCCGTTGAGACTTTATAGGATGTTGTAAAGAGTTCGTTCGGGATCATATAGTCAGTCACCATTCCTAAGAATGGGTGTCTGATGTTGGTTGTATGCCCGAATTGTTTAGTTCCTATCCAATTTAATTTTTTCAGGAGCCTAAGCGAGCTTTTCCTAGCCTCGTCTTGTATAAATATTTCCAGTGGAGGTAGGTTTGAGCAGTTTCGAATGCATTTGTAGGGGTTGTTCTCATTGCCCCTGGTTTGCTAGTCTTGGAATGTTGCCTAATGTTTGGGTAGCTACTTTTTGTTGAGCTATATTCCACCATCTTAGTGATCCATAGGTTATTCTGGGTCTTATTACTTAAAGTAAAAAAAAAAAAAAATTGTCGATATAGCCAGTGGAAATAATAGGGTTAATCTCACCCTACATATAAAGATGCATCGTTTTACTACATTGGTGTTTAATTAATACTCTTGTCATTGTCACTTTCAGTACCATCACCATCACTTCGTAGGATATCTCACGGCCAATTTTTTTTATTTTTTTATTTTTATTTTAAGCCCATTTGTAAATACGTCGGGTTCGAATGCAGGGCCGCTGAATTCGAACCCTGTACCTTTACACTATATCTTACAGTGATTGAGCGCCGTGTCAATGCCCAAACCGTTGCGGCCACCGACGCCTCCATTATTATTATTATTATTTTTATTATGATTTAATGATTTTCTACCAAGGAAATTGAAAAAGATATTTTATTTGTAAAATTAAAAAAAAATGAAGTAAGCATTGATCATTAAGCCCGATCGTTAATTTGGTTGTTTCCGATCATTCCGGTCCGCCTTTCGTCGCCATTATCAGACATCATATTCAATTAATTTTTCCTTTTAGAAGATTTGCTTTTTTTGATCTCCTACTAGCTACTTCAGTTCACTTCAGGCTGTACATGGTAAAAAATTGACTATATGATCCCCTTAGGGGTGGATTTTCAAAAAATCCTTTCATAGCGGTTATCCATGTCAATACAGAAATGCACTGTCGAAATTTCAGCCCTTTAGATCCAGGGGTTTGGTCTGTGCGTTGTCTCAGTCAGTCACAGAACTGTTTTATAAATATACAAGTTAGGAATGGAATTTCCAAAAATTATTTCTTAGCGGCTATTATTATAGGAATGCACTGTTGAAATTTCTGCACTTTCGATCCACGGGTTCGTTCTGTGCTTTGTCTTATAGTCCAGTCACCGAATTATTTTAGAAGAATGGCAGAATTTTGGACAGTGCATTCCTATGAAAAATTACAAAAAATCCTTTCTTATCGCCTATCCATGCACCGCAGACATTTCAACCCTTTCGATTCAGGGATTTGGTCTGTGCGGTGTCTCAGTCAGTCACGGAACTGTAGGAATGAAATTGCAAAAAATCCTTTCTTAGCGGCTACCCATTCATTCATTATTGGAATGCACTGTCGAAATTTCAGCCCTTCAGATCCAGCGGATTAATCTGTGCGTTGTCTGTCAGTCAGTCAGTCAGTCTCGGAACTGTTTTATACGTTAGATAAGTTCTTAGCTAATTTGAAACATAGGATTTAAAAAAAATGCTAGGTAAGCATTGATAAAACAATATCGTAAGGTATTGTCTTATAACGACTGGGGTAATGTCTTGGCCCCTTCGATATCAGCATTCATAAGGACATCCTGTTGATCCTTTCAGCAGAGTTAAAACAATCGACAGATTTTGTAAACAGCCTCTTGTAAATAGCGCTCCGAGCCGAGAAAGGGCGTCCGGGGAGCGCGGTCCGTAAATAAATTGGAAATAAACAAAATGCGGCTGGACCGTGGCCACGGCCGGTCGTTTTCAAAGTTTTTGATTCACGCTGAAATTTAAACGCCCAGGAGAGACGGACGCCTGAC
This sequence comes from Cimex lectularius, assembly GCF_000648675.2. NCBI lineage: Eukaryota > Metazoa > Arthropoda > Insecta > Hemiptera > Cimicidae > Cimex > Cimex lectularius. The sequence goes on from NW_019394213.1 coordinate 201,062, forward strand.
AGGGGCTTATTTAAGTCACGCGCGGCTTGGGGCGAGGTTGGCTCACGGAGCCAATAGATCCCGTGATTGCATTTGAATAAGCATGAACCGTCTGGCAACGATCCTGGGTTTTTTTTTGGGGGGGGGAGATTTGTCTATTTTCCAGTATCGATGAATGAATGATCCTTTCTCTCCGATGAAGCTTTCGAGATCGACAAGGGAAAGCCTTTCACACAAATATTTAAGAAATATGTGACCAAAAATATTTAATATTTTCTCGTTTTTCATATATGAAATGATTGCAGGCTTTCAAAATACAATAAAAAATTCTAGATCCTAAATCGATACCTTCCAGTATGACCGAGTTGTGATAATAGAACAACGTTGTCATAAACAACCAAGTTATACTAGAAGTGATTTTCTTCGAAAAAGATCTGCTATACAATCTTTATTCACCGACGACCTAAATTTAACAAATCTAGGAAATTTCATTTTATTCATTCAGACACGGGTCGACTTACTGATTTAATAAGATCAACAAATTAGTAAAATTCTGATATTTTACACTCTTGTGATCTAGGAGGTGATAAACCTGTCTGGCCGTTTCGATTATTATGGTCTGCCAGGGTTTTAGTTTCTCGGCATCTTCACTAGTGCGGTCGTGTCAGTACGAAGAACACAGATATTTGGTTTTTAAATAATGTTTATATAAAAGCAATAACGCTACTTTATTTTCTTTTCCGGCCTTTATTGCGGTGTAATTCTACTAATTTATATTCCTGTTTCACCAGCCAAGTTAGGTCAATTCGAAAGATAACCGAATTTCTTTTTTTGTCCTATTGCTAGCCTCTCTGAACATCAGGGCCAATAGAATTGTCGATAAAAGGGTTAGCATTTGCACTAAACCAGATTGATATTCCTCAGAGTAATTGAGGATAAGCCACTCCGTTTCGCGATAATAAATTACATTCATACACCAGACTTCGTTCACACTGCCCCAGAGTACTCAGATATTCCATAGGATAACTGGGGATATCCCACTCCATCCTTTTTAAAATGATAGTTCCTATTCACAGTAAGTTATTTTCCAACGATCCGGATTTCGAGCTTTTAGCTCATCATCAGATTGAAGGAGTTCTACAACCACGTCTCTCGACATGGATTCCGTATCGTTGGAAAACAACTTACTGTGAGTAGGAACTATCTTTTTAAAAAGGATTGAACTCACTCCTCTATTCATCAATTCTAATAACCCATTCCATTTCGCGCTAATAATTTACATTCACACAAAGACTTTGTTCACATTGTCATAGAGTACTCTGATATAGGGTAACTAGTGATAAGCCACTCCATTTCGCGCTAATAAATTACATTCGCACACCAGACTTCATTCCAACTTCCCCAGAGTACTCTGATATTCCAAAGGGTACCTGGAATAAGTCACTCCATTTCGCGCTAATAAATTATTTTCACACACCAGACTTTGTTTACACTGCCTCAGAGTTCTCGATATATCTTAGGGAAATTGGGGATAAGCATTTTGCGTTAATAAATTATGTTCACTCACGACTTCATTCCCACCGCCCCAGAGTCCTCGATAGGATACCAGAGATAAGCCTCTCCATTTCGCGATACAAAATTCCTATGATACACTAGATTTAGTTCACACTACCAAAAAAAAAAAAAAATATGTTGACGTCTTTTACTGGAAGCATCTTTTTGTTTTGGTAAGTTTTCATTTATCCAAGTTGGGGCGTAGGTGACGCAACGGTTTAGGCGTTGACACGGCGCTCATCATTGAAAGCTAAACGTCCCAGGTTCGAATCGCTACCTTGCATTCGAACCCGACATACTTACAAATGGGCTTTTTTCAAAATCACTGGCATCCCGAGGGTTCCTTCGTAAAAAAATTATTTAAATTCATTTAATAAAATCATGCATGTTATTTTCTTGTCATAAGAAAAAATCGAATTATATATTATTAACACCGGTAACATTGAAATACATGCAAGGTAATCTAAATTTAAAACAGAACGTAAATTACACAAAACACTTATTTTCCATTGGGAAGAACGCTCGGACACGTTCTATGTTTGTCTACCTAGTGCTACCAAAAGAAGTTTTAATGAAATCAATGATCTGTAGGTTCTTATAGTGTCCTTTCCTACATTATAGTATTTTGAAAATTTTAATTTTATTTTAAAATTTTATTAAATAGTTCAATAATGTATATTTATTAGTCTTTTTCTTGTGTAGAACTTACTTGCTTCACAATTACTATTTTTTATGTCTTTTTTAAATGTTTAACGATGGATTGAGGATCATTGACATTATAGGAATGTTGGACACAAACAAGAACGACAAAAACAAAAAAACGTAATAAATGACCAGTACTTTAAACGTTTTTCATTTAAAAAATGATATATAGACGGAATAAATCACCGGATGAAAACTTACGAGGGTAAAAAAAGAAATTCAACATATCGTAAAATCCATAAAAAAAATTAAGACGCCCCGAGTATTCTGCAAGGTTGCCAAAAGACAGATGGCCGAGCGTATCTACAAGATGGCCAAGAGCCAGGGCTATACCCTAGAAAAGTTGGAAGACCAAACGTAAAATGGATTGATGATGTCAGCAAGACGTTAATGGATAAAAAGACCAAATGGGTATGACTGTGGGACGTCTTGTTCTCTCAATACTTAACAAAACGATTTATTATTTTGTAAGAACAAATTCTAGCTGATGTACTTCAAACACTGATATGATACCAAAACCTTTCGAAAAAAAGTTATAAAATCAAGCACTTGGAGCCATATGGAACATAGAGGTCCATTTCACAAAAATTTAATGGTAAATTCCAAACATAGACTCAGGGTCCGCTCATCATAAATCGCACCGGTTTTTCTTCCCTTTCACCGATTAAAAAAAGAAAAAAAGAAATTGAAAAGGAACAAAACCAGCCAGATGAAAGCGGCGTCTGAGCTTGCTAATGCGCTTTTATCGGTTGGCCCGATAGGGACGCCCTTTTTAATGACAACGTAATGGATTCCTTGGATTAACAGCCTCTGTGACTTGAAACACTTTTTTTCTCAAGCAGTTTGTCGAAGAAAGAGCTTTGGGATATTTGCAGGAAAGCTCACGTAAAATTCTTAATCCGGTTATTATAGGAATAGCAATTAAATGTCCATTAAAACTTCTAACACTGGTTTTTTTCGAAGTCGACCTCTCCAAAATCCTTTATTGGACAGAGGAGTGTAATACCATTGGCATCGACAAATCAACAAACCCTAGAACACTAAATAATTGATGGATGGTCTATGTTCAAATGTTGGAAAATATGTTTTCATTACTAACAACAATCACTTTTTTTTATTATTTATATATTAAAATATATTATTTATATTTATATTTAGTTGGATCATTTTTTAACATCCCAGAAGGCATATTTTTGCTCCATATGTGAAAACTTTGCAAATTTCAGAGGTTGATTGTCGTACTTCGATGGAGCTTTCTTCGGTGATACTAAGTCGAAAAATATTAGTCACGCGTTCCAGCATTATTGCCAATTTGTCCTAGGATTTAACAAAAAATTATCCTACTTTCCCACATTGCTCGGTAACAAGTGATACATCTCAATACCTAATATACTATAGCTAGCTGCCAAAGTAAGCTAAAATTTCAGCAAAAAACAAAGTAGTTATTTGTTTTTCGCATCCCCAAAACCCCTGAATACAAATTTTTGAAAAGATAATGTCTATTTATTAATATTTTTCTGAAAATAACGAAAATACAGATAAGTTTGAACGGACACAACTAATCCTCCGGAAACTTTACAGCGTTTTAGAGCCCTATAACCTGCAAGTAATGGCACAAACGTAGGCTCCGTGAATAAATTACAACCGGACATATAAAATAAAACGTTCGAGGAGTTTTTGTTGACGTCATAATCATTTTTATTCTCATTATACCATAAAAGCTAAACGTTTCGTCATAGCCTGAAAGAAGAAATGTTCCTCTTTCCAATGGTTGGAGAAACGTTCAATTTGGATCAAATGCAGAGCAACTATGAATTTTTAAGTGAAACAAAGGGACAAAAACATAAAAATTTATATTTTTTATTTGCTGTAAAATCGTATTTGTGAGTTTTACACGGTGCTTAAAACGAATCGGAATTTGAACTTTTGATATATCTCAACTAATTTAATATAAACGTGCATATTAAATTTCTATTATTTTGCATATTATTATTTTATTTCAAATAGAAAGCAAATTAAATAATAAGTAATTAACAATTTAAAAAATCCCTCGGTTTCTTGGAAATAATATTATTAATAATAATATCTCAACACGACACACAAGAATGACATATATATACAGAAAACAAACACTTTGAGTGAGAACAAATACTTTGATTAAATCTAAAAAATTTCTAGCATTGTATAAATTCATTTTTTATCTAAAATTTTCTAGCATTGTATAAAATCATTTTTTTAAATCTAAAATTTTCTAGCATTGTATAAATTCATTTTTTATCTAAAATTTTCTAGCATTGTATAAAATCATTTTTTTTTTATCTAAAATTTTCTAGTATTGTATAAATTCATTTTTTTAATCTAACATTTTCTAGCATTGTATAAATTCATTTTTTTAATCTAAAATTTTCTAGCATTGTATAAATTCATTTTTTATCTAAAATTTTCTAGCATTGTATAAAATCATTTTTTTAATCTAAAATTTTCTAGCATTGTATAAATTCATTTTTTTTAATCTAAAATTTTCTAGCATTGTATAAAATCATTTTTTTAAATCTAAAATTTTCTAGCATTGTATAAATTCATTTTTTTCACATCCTACATGTATTTGTAAAGTTTAAACAATGTTTATAAATCCCAGGCGCTGAAGATGGTCTCAATAAAGATCGAAACGTTGGACGGTAAAGAAAATGTGTTTCTAAAACCTACGTCACAACAGACCGCTCCTCACAATCTCCAAATAATCATTGGCTAACGTTCACTAAATATTATAAATATTAATTACACATTAATATTATAAAATTGTTTATAATACCGATAATACGATATAATCAACCGAAGATATTATTTAGTATACCAAACAAATATTATTATTAAAAATGATATGCATATAATACTCAATATTATAGCCAACGTAGCTTTATTGGCTTAAGCAAGTTTTCAGTTTCATAACGACCAACTTATTTTTCCGGGTTACACTGTAGTAGTTCACTACCGATGGGCATACTTAGCCGGTGAAACTTTCAGTCAAACAATTACGGCCGTTGAGTATCCGAAAATACTGAAAGACAAAAGGGGCCCCATTAACAAAAGGAAACTCGTCGTAATAGAGCACCGTAGGAAGTGGCAGCATTGTCGGCAATGGGCACCCCTACCGGTCCGGAAACTGGAGCTCGATGGAACGGCGGAAGGAGGAGCTATAACAATGGTTCGGCTCGAAACAGGAAGGCCTTTGAAATGGGTTCCAGCCCATCTGACTCAGCCAACATCCCCATGTACGTACACCCCTGCGTACCTTTCACACGCCTCACGCATAGGCCAGACGCCTCCTGAACAACGACGATCCAGACGGCCGGTTTCGATTTTTTTTCATGAATTATTATCGGGGGGGAGATCCCCGACACTCAACTCATTTGATTTTCCACGATGGAAGCGGCTGTGGTTAATAAAACCACATCCGAGCCAAAGACAAAAAAAGTATCTTTAAGGTACTCTACTGACAAAATAATATGACAAATCTGAGAATTTTTTTCATATATCTGGTTGCATTATTGCTGATTTCAACCTAACATAAATCTAAAAAATGGTTAGAATTAACTAGAAAAATGTACCGACGATTTTTCAAAATCTCTAAAAAATAATTTCAAATTAAGGAGATGTTGGCGTTTTCGTCTACTGTGAGATTTCCTCCTGTGATTTGTAAGGTGATGAACCTATAATTTGATAGTTACCTATCTTGTTCTGCCTATTCTTGCTGATTTAACCAAATGCATCATGACAGACGAAATCAGCGATCGTAGGAAGACCAGGTTACTGCGAAACTATCCAATTAAAGGCTGATAATATATATCTATGCTAATTAGTTTGTCTTATTAGCGTGTAAGGGATAATTGGAGAGAGAAAAAAAGAAAGCGGGAGGGAGAGAGTAAGAAAAATAGAGAGAAAAGAAATCGTAATGTTCATCTGTTGGTATACAGAGCAGATTACATCTTCCCTGTATCATTCTGATTTAACCGCATGAAGATGTTGAAAAACTGGTGGCCACGTTCAGGGCAACAGCATAGAGAGATAAATAGTTAGATAGAAAGAGTTGAGAAAGGAAGAGGGAGAGAGAGAGAGAGAGAGAGAGAGAGAGAGAGAGAGAGAGAAAGTAAGAGATATAGAGAGTGATAGAGAGAGATAAGGAGAGAGTGAGAAGGAGAGTAGAAAAATAGGTAGGTAGATAGATACATAGATCGATCTCTATGAGAGATATAGATATAGAGAAACAAAGAGGAAAACGACAGAGAGAGCTAGATTGTGACCAGTCAGAAAGATAGAGAGAGAGAGAGAGAAAGTAAGAAATATAGAGAGTGATAGAGAGAGATAAGGAGAGAGTGAGAATGAGAGATGTAGATAGGTAGGTAGGTACGTAGATAGATATATATAGATAGATAGATAGATAGATAGATAGATAGATAGATAGAGAGAGAGAGAGAGAGAGAGAGAGAGAGAGAGAGAGACTGAGAGAGAGAAGTGAGACACTCATACAGACAGATAGAAAGATAGATAGAGTGAGAAAAATAGATATAGAGAAACAAAAAGGAAACGACAGAAAGAGAGAGTTAGAGAGTGACCAACAGACAGAAAGAGAGAGTGAGAGAGAGAGAAGTGAGACAGGCAGATAGAGTGAAAGAAATAGATATTGAGTAACAAAGTGGAAAACGACAGAAAGAGAAAGGGATTGAGTGAGAGTGAGATATACAGACATAAAGAAAGAGTGTGAGGAAGAGAGTAAGTAAGGCTTTTTTTTATTACTTAGAGAGACTTACTGCTATTACTTTTATTAACTAGAGATTGATTGAATGAACCATTGTGTGTATCTTTCTAAGGGAATCTTTTACGTTGATATTTATAAAAATTTTAAACACATCAGAGACACATGACAGCGGCATCCTGCCATGCTTGTTTCCGACTAGCTTTTATAAAAGTATTGAGTGGCCCCAAGCACATGGTAGACGATATAGCTTTTGTTGAATGTGCAGCTGTCGTCTTGTGGTTTCAAGTTGTTCTTAGAAAAGCTGGCATGAAAGAATCTCGCAGCATAATTCGTTTAAATCATTTGACAATTATTATGAAATTATAGCTATATACAAAGGTTGATTTACCAAAATAGGAAGTTCAATTTTTTGAACAGCAAAGCTGATCACAAAAATATAAAAATGCACAAGTTAACAAGCTCATACTCTCAAATAAACACATCACGGATTTTCACCTCGAGGATAACTTTGCAAAATGGCTAAATACTTGTAGATTATAATAAAGAATGCTGCATAAAAAACAATCTAATATATAACCAAATCTTCTTTTTGTTAAATTGTTTGAAATGAAGTTCGATACTGCCATACTTCAACATAATAATACGTCAAGCCTAAAGTAAATAAAAACATAATGTGGTGCGTAATTCCAATGAATCACGTTCCGTTTTGGTTTCAACAGAAATAGCCTTTAATAATCGCAGTTCTTGTTTACAAAATTAGTTTTTTTAAAAACAATACATTTTAACATAGATGATCCAGGGTAAATCAAGAGCAGAACACAGATTTCTCGACGTTGTCAAAAATTTATAACGAAACATTATGTAACAATAATTATTGTATGTGCTTGAATACTACCAAAAACTGCAAAACATAGCGTTCCCATACAAGCAAAAAAGAAGAAAAGTAGAAAAACAATTTTTTAAAAATAATATTGGGCATTAATAGCAATACGTGGATCTGGGGATACTATCAAAAGTCAATAGTAATGTTTTTTCAAAACATCGAACAATTACAGAAAACAATCTATGTTCGGTATTGTCGAACGTTAACCGAATAAGAATTGCTAAAAAATGTGAAAAACAAATAAAGTGGATGAGATATTTTACGATTGTGGACAAAGAGAGAAAGCAAAATTTTTTTAAAGAAAAGAGGACGTGAGAGATAGTGAAAAAAAGAAAGGAAAGAGAGAGAGAGAGAGAGAGAGAGAGAGAGAGAGAGAGAGAGAGAGAGAGAAGGAGATAGAGTGAGAGAAAATTTGTGTGTATGCGGGAAAGAGGTAGAAATAGAGAGAGAAGAAATCATATTTTTTTATTTGTTTGTAAACAGAGAAGATTGCATCTTGCCCCGTATATTTCGGTGTTGAAAAACTCTGGTGGCCATGTTTAGGATAACTGCATAGAGATTGATAGACAAAGAATGAGTAAGAGAGAGGGAGTAAGAGAGGGAGAGAGTAAGTCAAATAAAAAAGAGAAGTAGAGAGAGAAGGAGAAATTGATTGATTGATTAACGATGTATTTATTAAACTGCTCTCAAAAGTTAGGCAAAAAACAAGATAGTGTGAGAGAAAGTTTGTGTGTGTGCGGGAGAGAGAGAGGGAGAGAGAGAGAGAGAATAATTGATTGATTGAATAAACGTTTTATTATTGTTAGTAAACATTTCACAATATAAAAATTTTTTGTTTATAAATATATAAGACAATATGTATTTATCTTTCTAAGAAAACAATGAATAACAATCAAAAGAAAAGATAAACAATAAAAACTTAAACAAAAATTGTTGATAGTTAGGCATGACTTTAAATTACTTAACAAATTATTTTTAAATTTTAGTTATTATTATATGTGGTGATTAGTGACCATTAGTCTTTGATTATTCGGAAATTGTGAGTTGCGGTCTGGTGTGGCGTAGGTTTCAGAAAAATATTTTTTTTATCGTGCCAACGTTTCGACCTTTACTGAGATCAATTTCAGGGCCTGGGATTTACAAGCATTGTTTAAATTTAACAAATACATGTAGCAAATAAATTTAAACAATGTTTGCAAATCCCATGCCCTGAAGATGATCTCAATAAAGTTCGAAACGTGCCACGATAAAGAAAATGTTTTTCTGAAAACTACGCCACATCAGACCGCATCTGGTGAAATGAAAGAATCCAAAGTATGAATTGGAATTTCGAATATATTGTTTTGTCTTAAGTTTAATGTTTCAATTTTTCCCTTACATTTAATAAATAGATAGTTCGGTTGCTTAGAGAGTATAATTTAAACATTGTTAATATTTTTACGTAAGGTCTTGGTTGAAATGAAAAAGTTAGTGTCACGAGCAGGATTCGAACCCACGACCTTAGGCTCAATACTACGTTCCTCTAACCACTTGAGGTAGAGAGACATAGAGAGAGTGAGAGAGAGAGAGAGAGAGAGAGAGAGAGAGAGAGAGAGAGAGAGAGAGAGAGAGAGAGAAAGGATATAGTGTGTGAGGGAGAGAGAAGACATAGACAATTTTTATTCATAATATCAAACAACGATTACTGCATTAACTCGATACTATCGAAGGCCAAAAAAAAACAATGTTTTTCATAATATCTAAAATTAATGGCAATACATCGCCTGGCAACAGAAAAACCATTTATTTTAATAACGAATATTAATATTAAAGCATCGACCTCTCGATACTATCGTACATCAATAAGGATAATGTTTTTCCTTAATATAGCAGAACTGCAAAGTTATAAATATTTAAAAAATAGCTAGGGATCTAGAAACTTTTTAAACTTTATAAAGCTAGCTGCGATATCTAAAATATTCTATATTCAGGAAATTACTAACAAAATTGATATTTCCCAAATTATTTACAAATCTTTCGATATTCGAGTAGACATAATTTCTAGAAGACGTTATGGCACAATTATTTTGTGTTTATATACATGTTATATACTATGTGGTGTTTAGTGACAGTTAGTTAATGATTATTCGGAAATCGTGAGATGCGGTCTGGTGTATTGTAGGTTTTAGAAAAACATTTTCTTTATCGTGCGAACGTTTCGATCTTTATTAAGATCATCTTCAGAGCTCAATTGTGTTTGTTTTCCGTGTAGATGTGTCATTCTTGCGTGTCGTGGGGCACTCTCGTAATGTAACGACGACTTTTGGAATGGAAGTATAAGTGTATTAATGAGGCAAGTTTTGGTTTTGACAATTGGTGAGCCTATATTGACAGTAAGCATGAACTACGTAAGGTAATGGAGATGGCGTATTTTGAAAGTCGGTGAAGACAAAGGGACTGCTGCTTATTTAAGATCGAAACATTTCTGAACCAAAAGCCTGGTAAAAATTGATTTTCGATCTTTTCCCCCTCATGGACCGTTTCACCGGCAGACGTGAGAAAACGAGCGGCACACGTGTCCCGATAAATTACGATCACTGAGGATCCGAGGGGGTGGAGGCCGCTCTAGGCAGCCGTCCGGCCTAAGAGGTTCCATTAAGAATATTATAGCCGGACGTTTTTAGGGTTGGAAATGATTTGTTGAGGGGTGAAGGCGAGGATGTCAGTGACAGGAGCTATGACACGGGGATGCGAGTGTGAATGGGAGGTGTGAATGAATCCGGCCGCTATCCGGACAAAAACTCGAGGGGTGAACATCCTCCCGAAGCCCACTTAGACCCAACGCCCCGGTAGATAATCCCACAGGACAAATGACTATTATCGGCTCTTTTGACTCGAAAAAAAGACAGTTTTCTGTTATTTATAAGAATGCCGTTGGATTTTTTTCTTTGTGGTCCAATATCCAGCCGAAATCTCCACTTCAAATTTGTTAAATCTCTTTAATAATATGATTTCTAAAAACGTTAAAATTTTACGTACATGACAGGTTGGCGAAAAGTACAATTTGTATAATGCATAAAATCACATATAATGATTACTTTTAAACTAATTATACTAGCAATTAAAATAAACTGTATGTATGTGTGTATGTGCGTGAGACAGATATGGTAGAAAGAAAGAAAAGAGGAGTAAGAAATTAAGAGATATAGAAATATGTTATAAGGCAAATAAAGAAAACTATTGAAAAAGAAAAAGGGACAGAAGTTATAGGAGTGAAAAAATAGAGAGAGAGGAGAGAGAGAAAGAGTGAGAGAATAAAGCAAGAAAGAGGAGAAAGTGAGAAAAATTGAGATTGCTGGAGTTTTGAGAGAGACATAAAACAAAAGGTGAGAGAGGATGAGAGAGCAAAAGAGGGAAATAAGAAAAATAATGACAGAGGAAGTGAGAGAGAGTTGAGGAAACAGAAAGATAAAGAAATACAAAAGAATGCGACGTTGTGAAATTGATAGAAAGATTGGGTGTGAAGAGAGAAAGGTGAATACAAAGAAATAGAAAGGACAGATATAGAGAGAGAAGACAGATGAAAATATATGCAAGACTTAAGAGAGCGAGATATAAATGGAGAGAGAGTAGGAGAAAAAGAAAATGATTGTTTGAAATTGAAAAATAGAATGAGTGAGCAAAAAGGCAGTAATAAAATATAAAAAGAAAACAGAGAGAGAGAGAGAGGGAGAGAGAGAGAGAGAGAACAGAAAGATAAGGAAATACAAAATAATGCAGCAGTGTGAAATTGAGAAAAAGATTGGGTGTGAAGAGGGAAAAATGAATACAAAGAATCAGAAAGGTCAGAGATAGAAAGAGAGAAGACTGATGAAAATACATAAAGAGGGTGCAAGATTTTGGATTTGTGGACAGCAAGAGTTAAGAGAGCGGTATATAAAAAGAGAGAGTGTTAGAGGGAAAGAAAAAGGTCATTTGAAATTGAGAGATCGAGTGAGTGAAAAAAAGACAGTAATAAAGATATAAAAAGAAAACAGAGAGAAAGAGAGAGAGAGGGATAGAGAGAGGGTGAGAGAGAGAGAGAGAGTGAGAGAGAGAGAGAGAATGAATGAATCTGAAAGAAGAACAGACTGATAGATTAAAGGCAGGAACGAGGAGAAAATAAAAATCAGAGAAAATCAAATATTATATAATAAGAAACTAAAGAAAAAAAGAAAGGCATTGTATGAAATATAAAGATTGAGTGGGTGAGAAAGAATCAAAGAGAGATAGAGAAAAATAAAAAATAGAAACGATAGATAGATAGATATATAGATAGATAGATATATAGATAGAGAGAGAGAGTGAAAGAGAGAGAGTGAGAGAGAGAGAGAGTGAGAGAGAGAGAGAGGAAGAGAGAGAGAGAGAGTGAGAGAGAGAGAGGGAGGGAGAAATGTGAAAAAAATTAAAGTGGTTGAGAGATTTTGTGATTGTGGACAGTATGAGAAAAGAGTGCGTGAGAGAGAGATAATGCATCTGAAAGAGGGAGAGAAACAGAGAAATCAACGCATAAAGAAATAAAGAAATTAAAAGCGTAAAAAAATGAAAACCAATTTAAAAAGCGAAAATAAATAATGGAACAAATTATAAAGAAATAGAATGTACGATAGGGTAATGGAAATAATCTATTAGCTGAAACCATTCATAACAACAACAAATAATTGTAATTATTTTAATTTTCATCTACATATTCCAATGTAATAAAACTAAAATAACATTTATATTTAATTAATTTAAAGTACGCCTTCATTATCTTGTTTTAGGCAAATTATATTAGGTTGATTTATGTTAAATAACCAACACAATAACGTATATATGAAGAAGAAGAAAAATGAGAACATTGATATATTGATAAAAATTGAAGACCTAATTGTCAACAAAATTTAAAATCCAAAACATTTCCCATTATAATTGTTTTTATTTATAAAGTTTTAAAAACGCTAAAATCAAAATGATAGGGCAAGGTGAAAAATCGGCTGTCAGCGATTTGATAAACGCGCTATCTCATTTTCGCGATCGGTTTCAAAGTAAACAGGCAGGGGAAAAAAAGGAAACAAGAAAATTAGGAAATATATCGTATACAATGACTAACTCCTAAAAATAGCTTTTATTGACTTGAAGATTTGAAATGTGTATAATTAAAACACGTTTCACGTCTTGACTTTTAACCTTCAATGTCTCAATCTTCCCTGGACCAAATGTTCATAACTGTTGAACTTATCTGAAGACTTGATTGACAAAAGAACTTCTAATGAGAGACTAGGTGCTATTTAGAAAAGTAAAGAATAATGAGCATGGGAAGTCAAACGCACTTCATCATTTAACCAACTTCCGTGGGACATGGCTAAGAAAATAACGCACAGACTGCGAAATTGCGAAACACGTCTCTGCTAACACTAACATGATCTGATTTTCAGATGCTTAACGTTCTATTATAATTTGTTTAAAGAACTTTTTATCTTTTATTTCCCGAAGAACAAATCGAATTCCAGAGGTCAGAAACTTGTATCGGTGGCCGCCAGCAGGCCGTAGCAATTAGTTTCCTTGCTAGGAACGGCATCAGGTAAAAGGAAAAGGTCCACAGGTAAACTTGAAGACGAAATAGTTCACGGGAAGAGCAGATGTCTACGGGAGCCGGCGCCGAAATTTTTTCTCCAGACAACGGCCACCGTCGGAAGACGAAATGTGGGAGTAGAACAAACAGATCGCCCGATAACCCGAACAATGACCTTCAAACATGAATATTAATGTTGGGGCGTTTACGGTTAGAAAGGGCAACTTGGGGTTGAGCTTTTTTCAAATCCATTTTCATACTTTGAACCTTTATGACAGAAAATACTAGTAATTACATTTAACCGTAAAATAATCAAATAGACCACAAAAATTACTTCCAAGAGATATTATATTTTTTCAGTTAATTATTCTTTTTATGTGAGGTCTTGGTCGAGATAAAAAGTTAGTGTCGCGAGCGGGATTCGAACCCACTTTTTCATCTCAACCAAGGCCTTACATAAAAAGAATAATTAATTGAAATAAGTAATCTGGTAATAAGGAATCTAAACTTCCAAAAAATATTATATTTTTCAGCTAATTATTCTTTGTATGTGAGGTCTTGGTCGAGATGAAAAAGTCAGTGTCACGAGCGGGATTCGAACCCATTTTTTAATCTCAACCAAGACCTTACATAAAAAGAAAATTAATTGATATAAGTACTCCGGTCAATTAGACCACTAAACATAAGTGGATTATATTTTTTATTTAATATTTCAAAATTCTATGCCAACATACTTAACGAATATGTACAGTAAACAGACTGTAAGTGATCATCTCTTATAGAGAATTATTTTAGTCCAATATGATAACTCAAAATGATTTTTTTTAATTCAAAGGATTTTATTAATTTGGTAATAATATTCAACTGGTATCATGAATACTCAGATTTTTTTCATGTGATTAATAATTTCAGAACAAAAGAGAAATTTTATTTCCAAATAATTTAGTGGAGTTTCTATCTAACACCTCCAGCTGATTAAGTTAAAATAAAATTATTATTACATCACATTATTTTTCTATTAGGGGAAAATCTCACGCTGCCATCTAAGCCCATCCAACTCAACGACAAATTTCAGATTTTCAGCCTTTCCGAGAAGAAATCCCAAGTCACGATATTAGGGATATTAGGAGTCCTCCGAAATCTACCCAAGAAAACATTACAGTACATGATAACTATTTACATTCATCGCCATTAAGTGGAACTCACTTTAATAACCCAAATTCAAAACCACAAAAGCCCCCTGTGCCCCATCTTTTATAGATCAATAAGCTTCTTTCCTATTTTATCCAAAATCTTTGAACGTCTCCTCCTTAAAAGACTAATTCCCATATTCGAATCTAAAAACTTAATTCCTGACCATCAATTTGGACTCGTTTCTCTCCAATCTACTGTTCAGCAGTGCTTTAGAATAATCAACAGATATCCTCGATTCTAGAAAGCAAACACAACAGCTCACCTATATTTCCGGACGTTACGGAAGTATTCGACTGAATGTGGCACCCAGGCTCCTTTAGAACTTGAAACGTATCCTCCCTCTGCTATCTCAACCTGAAGTCCTTCCTCTCGGATCTATACTTTAAATTGAGAATCGGGACCGAATTTTCATCCTTCACGCCAATCAAAGCCGGCGTTCCGCAAGGAAGTATCCTATGTCCATTCCTCTACGCCATCTACACTGCTGACATACCAGCAAACCCAACACACAACGCACAACCTACGCGGACGACGCCGCAATCTTATCTACACACCGCGTTTCCCCATCCTGTCACAATTAAAAAAAAAACAAAAAACTTACGTTTCACAACTATTTCATACAAAACCAGAATAACTACCACAAGAATAGCACCATACTTTATGTGAGTATGAAATACTTGGTTCAAAATTTATAGTTACACTTGTTTTTTCCAATCAACATGTGTTTTTTACCTACAACTAGGCCCTGAAGGTGACCCGAATAAAGTTGAAAACGTCGGCAAAAAATGAAAAATGTGATTTTCTAAACTACCTCGTTCTTGACTGGTCCTCACGACTCCACCAAATTATTAAATAATTACTTATCAACGCATTCCAACCTAGCCACAGAAACAATCCAACGACACCTAAACCTCATTACCGACTGGTGCACTCGGTAGCGGATCAGGTTGAACGTGCAAAAATCCAACAGTTTACGCTCAATTGCAATATTTGCCCACCAGTATACAGACAACAAGATACCACCATCCAACCAAGCCACTAAACATGGATTTTACTTAGCCAACAGACTTACATAGAAGATTTAAAAAACTTAAAAAAAGATATGGACTCACACCTTCTTGGGTCGAAATGAACACTAAGCATAGCAATAAATAGAATAAATTATTAACTTAAAAAACTGGGTGAAATATTAAATTAAAAATCTTGGTTATCGTGACCAAATTATAGGAGGGTGTTCTTTATTCTTCTCTGAACCTGTCGTCCAAACTACAATTACCTATTTATCGATTGTAGTGGTCATAGCGTCGGATTACTTAAAATTTTAATGGTTACATCTCTGATCCATTCTAGCACCATCAAAATGTTGTCGCATTGTGTGCATATCGGGGTGAGACTGTCATAAACCTCAGAAACCTCTTCTGTACAGCCTGCAGCCTAGCGACGTTAGTCCTTCATGTGAGACGCCATGCACGCATACACGAGCATTGGCCTGACCACCACCTTGTACATCATTGGTTTAGTAGCCATGTATAGCCGCTTTGCTCTTGGTCCCTCAATCATTAACATGGGGATGCACCCCCAGATATGACCTACGCAGATCATCGCACAGATACCTTCAATTTGGAATTTCTTACAGCTATGGTTATGTAGGGAAGGAAGTTATGTCCATCATCCTGCTGATTATACCATTATGCCAAATAGTTCTCACCACCCACAGCCGCTATATGTAATCCATAATCTATGGCAACCATAAATTTCGCCTTTCTACAAAGATTATAACTTTTGCCTAGACATTTTTTGAGAAAAATGAATTTGAAAATATTTCAATTGTTGATTGATTTATGAATCAGGGTTTTTTTTTTGGGGGGGGGGGGTTTGGGGAGTCCCCATTACCCATGACCCTAGTATTGGTGGAATGGTGATACCAGCAGCGCAAAACCGGAACCCGGGAAACGAGGAGGAGCGCACTACCCCGGCACCACGAACGGCACTGACAGGAAGGGGAGATGCTTTCCCCCCCTTACTGGAGGGCGTGGATAAAAACCACGTACATCAAAAACAACCTAATATGGAAAAGTCCACGTCCTCGAGGGATAGGGGCTAACGCGCCCTGCATCCCTCTCGTCACGCCCGCCGCCGCCAAGAGCAGGCACCCGCCCCCGACCGCCGGCCCCGCACCAATGTCTACCAACGAATCAGACCTCTATTCCACACTCAGTGATATAGTCGTATAGTGACCAATATACATCGTCTCTTTCTTCGGAAATCAGGGATTAAAACCAATGTCCTTCAAGGAGTAAATCCTTTCCAAAACAATTTTCTTTCTTTTTCATATTCCGGACATTCCATTGTGACATAATTGAGATCCTCCACAGTATCGCACGTCGCGCAGTTTGGACTTTCCCTCAAACCGATCTTAAATTTATGTGCGCCCCACAATCCATGGTTAATCCGGATAAGTACGATTACCAAGAAGAAATGTCGAGAAGCCCGATACCCCTGAAACCAGGGATGAATCAGGGTTGCAGTCTACTTTATAAATAAATACTATTGTATTTTTTCTTTAAATTTTATATTTGAATCCGTAGGGAAATATATAAAGCGAGAAACAAGTCATGGTTGAAAAAATAGGAAAACTTTATTTTCATAAAATGATATCATGTTAACCTTTAGTTGTTAGTCATTCCAAACGTGCTTATGATAATTGCTATATCACCACTTACACCTCCTACTTTTCGCACCAGATATCATCTCCAGAGACATTTACAACAATTTGTAAAGATTATTATGAAAAATGATCTCAATCGTCCTTGAATTCCATCTTGTCCACATAACGCGCAGTGTTTACGTCTAGGCAGGATGCATGATTTATCATGTTACAAAACTCAAAAGTCGAAACTTATCTCTTCCCACTTCTAATCTGAGATTTATGCATCTACAAATCCTTGAAATTATTTTTATAAGGATTTTCCTGTTTATAGGCTGGGCGTTAACTGTCATATAACAAGATTATCAAAGTGCATCGGAATGATATAATTGGCGTTTAAAAGGATGGTGTATACCTCGGGGTTTTGCTTTAAACGGAATTCCATACGAAAATAGTACAAAACAGGATGATCTTAAATATAATCCAGCCGGAGTGATACGCAAGATTCTTGTTCCTATCCCCCTCTACGGAGTACGATCGCGTGCGATTTACTGGGAGGTCGGATTCTGTGAACATGTTGTTAGTTTTCCAAGTCTGGGGGCCCTGCCACTGAACAATTCGCACAAATACACTGGAACCTGGCCAAACTGACGGTAATACCTTGTTTCAACCGCATTGTTTCCATCTCTCCTCAAATATTCGTTTATTTCGGTTTTATTCAACCCGACTCTGGCGCCTATGGGTGGAAATAAAATGATGAGAAAATTCCCAGTATGAGAGACTCTTCGGTCCGTTTTCCCGCGTTAAGATTTAAAAAAATTTTAGTAGCAGCATGGTTTATTAATTGTCTTTGATGAATACTCGACTAAACATTTCACTTTGTGTGTTCTAAGAATAAGGCGAACATGTTTGTAGCCGATTCATTAATAACTTCCCCAACGTAATGAATAAAATAATTTAGAATATTATATATATATATGGAATGAACGATGGTCCGATTCTCAACCTTTTCGCAGATATTCAACTTTTTTTTAACCGTCCACGGTTTTCGTCATAAATCTACTCGGAGGTCGTGAACTATTAATTTTTGGGGAAATAAAAGAAAAGTATTGAAAAGTGCATTACATTCCCATTAAGAAGGCTCGCTTGTAGAACTTTCAGTATTTATTTCTTATGACTTTATTTCTTCAATATCTTGCCATTGTACAACTTTCAATTGTAAAACCAAAAACCTAAATCTTTCAAATGAATTTAAAATTTGTGAATAAAAACTAAATTTCCAACTTCATTGGAAAAATTGGTGGGAAAATTTCATAACGAATTTTAAGTTTAACATGGTTTTTAAAGAAAAATGACCTTCCCAAAGAAAAGAAAAAAAAGAACAGCAATGTAGACATTATATAAACGAACCTTAACCCAATAAAAAAATCACAAAAAGGGAAAAATTCAATGTAATTTGGTTGTTCACTGTGTTTTACATTTATTTTTACTGTGTTTTGTGTGCTTTTTTATGAAGTTAAAGTTCAACAATTTCTGCATGTTGTTCCTTTTTTTGTCTGAGTTTAGTGTAGATATTTTATTAAAGGTTTTTATTATCACTTTTTATGTATTTTATTTCATTTTTCTTTCTTTCTTCTATCTTTTTTGTTAAATTAAAATTGGGAAAAACATTTAGCCCAGGACAAAAAGTTGAATTATTATATTAACTCCATTCCTCCTTTGTCAAACCGTCACCATTTTTTTCGATTTAGCATAAAATGTATACATTTGGTTATTGTAAAAACTTTTTTCCCGTTTTTATTAGTTTTTTATTTAGAAATCGTGAGATGCGGTCTGGTGTTCTCACGATTTCTAAATAAATATCGATTAACGGTCACTAATCACCACACACTTTTTTATTAGGTTAAAGTTGGTTGTTACTACTTTCGTCTTGTTGTCCTTATTTACCTTTAGAAAGCTTATTAAACAATGAAGTTGTTATGAAATTTTCCAAGTTCTACTGTGAGTTTTCCAATGAGGTTGCAAATTTAGTTTTTTCACAAATTTTAAACTTTTTTTTATACTTAAAGCAGTTTTTGAAAGATTTAGGGTTTTTTATCAAAAATTAAATAGGAAATTCTAGAAGTGTGCCTTCTTAAAGACAATTTAACTCTCTTTTCAATACTTTTTTGAATTTTCCCCCCAAAAATTTATAGTTCACGAGATACGAGTAGATTTATGTCGAAAACTGAAAAATATTTGGGAAAAAAAACAAAATGTCGAATATCCGCGAGTCGGACCATAGTCGAACATTTTTGTTGTATTTGAGATCTAGAAGCACCTGACGAAATTTATTGTAGAATAGCGAATCACTCTGTGTATATAGCTGTATGTAGACGATGTGCCCTGAACAAATGTCAGTACATCTTGAGGTAAGCCTATATGTCAAATTGCACTAAGTGTTTAACGTCTAAAGCCTTACTATCAGTAGTATATTAGATATTTAATTTTTTAAATGGCTTCTCCTTGCACAACTTTATTCCTCAAAGTTCTACATATTTCGTATTACCTTAAGCCTACTGTAAAAATGATTACACAAATGGAAAGAGCATTAAACACTCTATTTGATTAAGTTTTTTTATTATGATTTTAAGTAAATGAAATACAACTTAGAATATAAACTTTTACAAATATTCAAAGTTTTCGTGTAAAGTTTAATTAAGATCTTCTTGGTCCTGTAAATACTGTTAGATGTGATTTGAGGTATTGACGTTTGGTCATGGGAACTCCTCCAACTTTATATGAGAAATAACTAATTAGAATCTTTTAGTGCATGCATTTTTGTATGCACTTTTAACAAATCGATTAATCTGTATGTATTAATTGTATAACCTATATCTATTTATCGGTTTCTATATATTATCTTACCATCTGCTACTCTCTCTCTGTCTCTCTCTCTCTCTCTCTATCTATCTATCTCTCTCTCTCTCTCTCTCTCTCTCTCTCTCTCTCTCTCTCTCACACACACATACACACACACAAAATCCCACTGGGCAATATTGTCCTCCAACTTCTGACTAGGGAATTATAACTTTATTTCAAATAATTGTAGGCAACTTTGTTTTATTTTAAAAGCAAGGTCATTTTGTGCGTACAAATCGTATAAAGTAGAAATTGAAAAGATATAAAAAACAGTGTATAAATTGATCAGATGATGACATTGGAAAATCAGTTATGCCTGTAGATACAGATAAACAAGGAACATTAAGCTGCTGAGTAAAATCGAAAAGTTTCACGTTCTTGCAAATGAAATGTACTTATTTGAAAATACTGACAATAAAAATAAGTGACGAAGTGCATTTTATAGCCAATAAGGAAAGTTAGTTTCATATTTTATATATTTGTGATATAAAACTCACGCCATGATAATTATCAATTGTAACGCTCAGTTCTATCAACTGTAAGTTCAAACATAAATTTATTTCTAATAATTAACAATATCGTGACAATATTTATTAGCCAGCTTTACTTCATTGTTATTGCTGGCAAGATTTTGAAAGAGAATAGAAGGATGATTTCTTATTTTCCTTCAATGGGAATAAATAAAGCTCAAGAAGTCCTTCAAATGAAATGCTCAACGACATACCACCCGGCAAGGCATATGTGACATCCAGAAAAATGTTCTCACTTCATATAAACTCTTTTATTGAATGTACATTTTTATATTTAAATTTTTATATATTGATAGTTTTGTGAAACATTACTGCTTTAAGAGTTATCTATTTAAATCACTCATCTATCTAAATTTATCTAATCTCTACTTGTGGTTAGTCCCTCTGACATAGCTTCCTCTTGTTATAAAGTTTTTAAGTTAAACTTTTCAGTTTCGAAATTGTCAATCCCTTAATTTAAATAGTTTACAGAATAAAATTATCTATTTCTTTAAATGTGGTTTTAAACAAAAGTCTTTCTTGGAAACAATCTTCATTGTAATGTATGACAATCCATGGCACCATAATTCACGAGCGACGAGTCATATCGTTGCACTTCATCCACCATATCGGACGAATCCCTGTTGGATTGTCAATGTGAAAATGAATAAATCAAAAGAAATCGTTTAGACCAATGGCGAAGGCAATAAATCACGATAATAAATTTATTCAAGTTAAAAGAAGCCTTAGATGATACATTATATAGTATTATCCTGTCTTACTTAACAAATAGGACCTTCTCAGTCAGAATAGAAAATCACCAGTCACAACCCAAAGAGATAAATGCAGGTGTTCTTCAAGGGAGTGTTCTTGGACCCCGTCTATACCTTGTGTATGCTTCTGACTTTCCAAGGTCACAAGTCGAGTCGCTTACAATAGCCCAATTCGCCGATGATACCGCAGCTCTCTCCAAAGGCGACTGTGAAACAGCCTAAACAAATCTACAGCAGTACCTACATGAGAGAAAAAGTGAACGCACCAAAATCGAAACTTGTTAGATTCACTCTAAAAAGGAAATTGCAACTATTAGACAATTATAAAGTTATTATATATTTAATGAACACTGACGTCCTTGGGTATTGCACAGTTATACAATATAAGATTCACGGGAGAAACTATACAATTATGCACTTCAGAAAGATACCTGGGGCTGGAGCTTGACAAAGCTAACTTGGAACGCACATATATCAAGTCTACTGAAAATACTGTGAAAAAAATTCTACCGGCTAAGACCTCTGCTGAATGCCAGGTGCCTCAGTCTTCCTAACAAACAGCTAATCTACCTAATGTTGATAATGGCAATGTGGGCTTACGACAGTGGGATATGGGCTACGGCATCCAAAACACAAAAAAACAGAATCCACATATTTCAAAATCGTTGCTTGAGATGGATCACTGAAGCCTCCTGGTTCATCAGGAACTGTGCAATACCCAAGGACGTCAGTGTTCCAATGATCAGGACAGGACTACATTCGTATACAACAGGCTACACCAATATCTCCTGACGCACAGCAACAACCCTCAGAAGGGGGCGTCGGTGGCCGCAACGGTTTAGGCGTTGACACGCCACTCATCACTGTAAGGTAAAGGTCCCGGGTTCGAAACCAGCGGCCCTGCATTCGAACCGGACATACTTACAAATAGGCCTTTTTTCCAAAACACCGGCACCCTGAGGGTTTATATGACCTCTGCTGTTGCGAACCGTTAAAAAAAAAGTCTGTTAAGTTGAATTATATTTATTGTTATTTAATTATTGTTGTTAATTAATGAAATTATTAAGGAGGCTTATCGATGGGTAAGCTTCTCCTAACAAGTTTCAAGTTTAAAATTATATGTTGTTTGTATTAACATAACTATAATGTATTATGAAGTTTTCTAAAATAAAAAAATAAATTTATTGATTATTGACTAGGTTCATAAATAAAGATTGTAAAAGATTATTTTTAACTGTACAAGGTGATGAGTCTGCAGTTTGATTGTCATTGATCAATCAGCCTGCCTATTGTTTATGACCGATTAAATTTAGTTAATTATAAAATTAAATTAAGTTCTTTTAATGATTTTAAATATTTATTATGCGGTGTGCTAGTAGTTGAAAATGAATAATAATCCGAAAACGGAATTCACACAAGACCTTTCCTCCACAAATATGATACCTTTTTGACATGGATTAATAAAATAACAACTATATATATATATATATATATATATATATATATATATATAAAGTGTCATGCATTGGCTCCTTACAGAGAGCGTGTACTCATGGTCCTCGGACATGGTAGTGAGTTTCTTTCCCCCCCACCTGTTCCGTTTTTTGGAGTAGTTGGGAATTTTTTATGGTATATAGACGTCCAAATTGAGTTTTGTGTTTCGGTGTTTTGTATGAGTTAGTTTATTTGTTAAAGTGAATGGGGAGGGGCTGATGGTGGAACAACATCCCCATCGCCTTCGAGCTGTGCAGTGACTTCGGTCGATGGCGGAATATTTATAAAAGTACCCCCATCGACCCCAATTAGATTAGTTTGTTATTGCATGCAGGCGGTGGGGAAATGTGTAGTACTCCATCTGCCAAATAGAATGTATGCAATATATGTACGTGTGAATGTATTTATTTGTGTGAATGCGTATTGAATGTGTGTTGTAATACTTAGCATATACTCGAGGCTGAAATGACCAATCTGTCGGATGCGGATGCCTCTAAAAAACAATAAATAAGTAAAAATAAATATTTAATCATTGAAATAAAAAACTAGTTCTTTTCTGTAGTTCCAGGCTTCCGTCGCAAACTTGCCTAAATTTAAGCCTAATTTAAGGTTATTAAATAAAGAGATTAGGTGCTCTCTTGTCGACGTGGGCAAGCCTATAAAATTGGACAATCCGCTAAAAACGTGAAAACAATCCTCTCGAGCCTGCCTGTTGCAGAGAGAGCAGTATCGGAACAGTTGACTCTTTTGTAATTATAATTAAGACAAAGTGCACCTAACTTTAAAAAACCAGCGAACTAACGGAATGGATGGAACTTTAGAACTTTGCCCTACGTTCAAGAATGGTTGTTTGATATTAAAATCCTTATAGAACAAAAACCTAGAGGTATTTTGAGCATGAAGGAGACATTTCGCGTGTGAGAGGTATTGTTGATCAATTTTAAGAATCAAAATGGCCACACTTTATAATTGCCCAGGGATTGTTGCCATTGAGATGAAATTGTTGAACCAAGGTATTCCCTGAAGAGAGCCATGATATTTTGGACCTTATAATTTCCAGCGCAGTATCGGGGAACTGGGAAGGCGGTGGTTAGGAAGGATTAGGATCCTGCATACAGGAAGTAAGTAAATTTAACGTAAATTGAAACAAGAATTCAACTGAGGTCTTAAGGTAGGTCATGTAGTTAGGGGGTGAAAGAAGGGAAGTGATAAATTTTGGGGATAAAATAGTGTAAGGATTCAATTGTTTCATATGGAATCCCAAGCTTGGGAAATTGTATGTGAGGGGGACAAAGAATGGGTTAGAGCGAAAAATTATCTGCAAAACGAATCAAGACTATTGTAATCAAAATATTTAAAAATGAAATTTGTTAAAATTTGTAATATTGTCGCAAGGACAAAAAAAGTCTTTTTTCATTTCGTTTGTTGTTAAATTTACACCAAATGAGCTGTTTTGGGAGTTTTCTACCGATTTTGCCCGTTTTGAGATGAAATTTGGAAAATCACAAGTATTTTTTAAAAATTAGAATGTTTTATTTATTTATATTTTTTTAACTTGTACGTATCAAAAATTCATAAAAATTTATAAAATGTGCGTACGGCATACCAAACCATCATTGGTTATATACATTATTTAAGTTTAACTGAGTGAGGCTAATGTATGAAAATATTTAATAAGTTTATTTTTAAATTTAGAATTATTTACTATTTTGCCCTTGTGGTTCAATTGTAAATTCTTCACCAAGACGTGCTAATTCCAGGCAGTTTTGTATATACATATATAAGTATATAAATAATTAATAATATGATTTTTTGTAGGTACTAAAGTTCATAATAAAATGTGTCTACGACATATCAAACCATAATTGGTTGTATACATTATTTAAGTTTAACTAAGGTTCCAAGTTTAGGACTTAACTAAGTGAGGCTAATACCTGAAAATATTTAATATAAGTTTATTTTTAAATTTAGAATTATTTACTATTTTGCTCTTGTGGTTCAATTGTAAATTCTTCACCAAGACGTGCTAATTCCAGGCAGTTTTGTATATACATATATAAGTATATAAATAATTAATAATATGATTTTTTGTAGGTACTAAAGTTCATAATAAAATGTGTCTACGACATATCAAACCATAATTGGTTGTATACATTATTTAAGTTTAACTAAGGTTCCAAGTTTAGGACTTAACTAAGTGAGGCTAATACCTGAAAATATTTAATATAAGTTTATTTTTAAATTTAGAATTATTTACTATTTTGCTCTTGTGGTTCAATTGTAAATTCTTCACCAAGACGTGCTAATTCCAGGCAGTTTTGTATATACATATATAAGTATATAAATAATTAATAATATGATTTTTTGTAGGTACTAAAGTTCATAATAAAATGTGTCTACGACATATCAAACCATAATTGGTTGTATACATTATTTAAGTTTAACTAAGGTTCCAAGTTTAGGACTTAACTAAGTGAGGCTAATACCTGAAAATATTTAATATAAGTTTATTTTTAAATTTAGAATTATTTACTATTTTGCTCTTGTGGTTCAATTGTAAATTCTTCACCAAGACGTGCTAATTCCAGGCAGTTTTGTATATACATATATAAGTATATAAATAATTAATAATATGATTTTTTGTAGGTACTAAAGTTCATAATAAAATGTGTCTACGACATATCAAACCATAATTGGTTGTATACATTATTTAAGTTTAACTAAGGTTCCAAGTTTAGGACTTAACTAAGTGAGGCTAATACCTGAAAATATTTAATATAAGTTTATTTGTAAATTTAGTATTATTTACTATTAAGTAAGCCCTTATGGTTCAATTGTAAATTCTTCACCAAGACGTGCTAATTACAGGCAGCTTTATATAATAATAACAATAACATACTTTTATTGCAAAAAAAGAAAAGTTATAAACATTTAAAGTAAATTTACGTCATGGAGGGTCTCTGCCGGTACATACATATATAAGTATATATAAATAATTTTAAAAATATAATTTTTTGTAGGTATTAAAGTTCATAACTGGATAGGTTTAGCTTCAATTTAGCGTATTTCACGATGGGATTAAGGAACGTGTCGCGACTGCCGTCAATTTGACGCTTGTGGCGTTTAAGGGCGTTCGGTTTCGGAATAGCAGTCGCGTCAGTCGGGCACCGGTTTACGATATTTTTATTTGCACCGACCACTAACTGACCAATTTCTCCTTTATATTTACGATGTTTTCGGCGCCCGGTTATCCTTCTTGTTTATGCTACTGGGTGCCCGCAAAACGCGTTTTACGATACTGCATTTAAATTTAAAGCATGCCGCAGGCACGCCCATGACGTCTCTTAATCGGTTACATAAAAATAACCGTCGGGATTCCTTCTTGAGATGCGACCTGATCGGGTATTTAAAGGCTTAAGTGAAATCATGAAAAACCTTGTCGACTTCCATGAATTTAAGAAATTTATAAATACTACCAGTAATGAAATATGATTGGTTGACAATATCAAATGCATTGAGTTTTAATAAAGAAAAACCTATCTCAAGCTGAAAATCTTTAGAGATAAGATAGGATTGAACAATTTAGAAAAAGATATTTTTAAGAACTTATAATTAGAATAATCAATAATGAAATTAAATAATGATTTAGTAGCAGTTATTATTTATAACTTCTTCCAAGAAATTTAACTGTTAGATCTTAAGTCGCCTAATTGAACACCACTAATTTTAATGCAAATTTATGCGAAAATCAAACATTGCGGAAAATATTCCGCAAAAATTTGAGCATATATCTATTCTCCCAGTTTATTGTTAGTAATATTTCACAGTTTTCAATATATTTTCGGTTTATACTTTATTCGATTTGTACCAAAAAAGACCTTTCTTGTAAAATAAAACGAAGTTGCCGAAAATTATATATACGAAAGGGAGAGAGAGAGAGAGAGAGAGAGAGAGAGAGAGAGAGAGAGAGAGAGAGAGAGAGAGAGAGAGAGAGAGAGAGAGAGCAAGAGAATTTCTGAAAGAAAGGAGTAACGAAAGAAAACAATAAAATCGATAGATAAATAGTGACAGGTGTATTGAGTAAGAAATAACGTAAATAGATAAATAATGTAAGATAGATAAATAAGACAAACGAGAGAGCAACAGTACAATTATTGGGAAGCATACATATACATAGTTTAATGAAAGAATGAGTGATATCCGACCTAAACAAGAATTAGGAAAATTAGAAAGAGGAAAAGATAAACAAATCCCAAGCTACGTACAAATATAGAAGAATAGAAATAACGTGATAAAGATAAAGAGACAGAGAGAGAGAGAGATGAAACATTTTTGCAAAAAGAACATAATCTATTTTCAAGACTAATCTAATTAATATCCGTAAGAATGTCATTTGTTAAAATGCTCTTTTTAAGTCCTCGACAGGAAAAATGCACTCTCTCTGGCTACTGAGTAATTAAGGCGGTAAGGCAACCAACAAAACCGCCAAGTCAAGTTTCTGTAAATGGAAAAGTGAACTTGTCCGGCTAACATGACATCTCTATCGTCGAATAATTATGATTAAAGATTTAACTAGGACCTTTTCTGTCCCGTGAAAAACCCCGATTTCAATATTTTAAACAACCCATGCCAAAGAGAATAAAGATTTGTCAATTTCGATAAAGTCCTCTTTAACCCGAACGCGAACAGGTCGTAAACAACAAGGGGAAAACGTGCAGGGTGTAAAATTAAGAATGTTATTTCCACGGAAATTGACACGATTCCAGCGGCTGGAAAGCAACAAGTGTCACCGTCCTAATGCCGATTCTCCTCCCCTCGCCGTTTTTCCTCAAAGTTTTCGCCTACGACCCTCTTCGGCAAACTCCATTCTCTTTTTATTATGACTTAACAAAATAAAAGTTTCTCTCTGATCTGTAGGAAAAGAATATCTCTTATTAATAGACTGGAGATTATCACTACAAAAAAAATTCTGGTTTACGGTCGAAAAAACTATCGTTATAGACAATTGATAAATTAGTTTAAAAAAAATAGATACTGGTGACATTTGGCTTATTGAACCGAAAATTAAAAAAATTCATTCATTAACCCATTTAAAATTAAGGCAAAGGCTAAACTTTCGGTGGATCAAAGAAGGCGGGTCATAATAGCCATAATGGGTATATCATGATAATCTACGATGATCATAACTATTTTGAAACCCAAATCACAAAAACAGTAAATAATAAGATGAAGTACAACAGTTTATTTATAAAGCGTTAATGAGACATCAATGCAATTAATCCAAAGAACAAAGTTTCACTTTTTTCATAAGTTTAAAATTTAATTGACTTAAGAATTAATTATTTTATAAGATTTCCTTTTAGTACTTATGAATAATTTTATAACAAATACGCCCCTCTTTTGGTAATCATAAAAAAATAGAACATTTCCTGCCGGTTTGTACATATTCCTCTTTAAGTCTTGCATGACAGCAGGATATGCATCCTGGCAATGGTCCTTCACCTCGCGTTTCCCTGTAATATTTGATTATATGGAAATGCATCAACTATTGACTTGATTGGTTATCAATGATCTCTAACATAGCAAAAATTTCACGGTTGAAGAAATTATAGATGATCAAACGAGTTGTATAAAAATATATCGATTTTTTTGTACTTGGATTCAATGCCCTCAGGCAAAATTTTAAATTGGACTGCAAACGGAGGATTTTTATTCATTTGGAATTGTGTTAAAAATGTCGGCAAATTAAATCATAAATGTATTTAAAATAAATCTTGCATTTTACTTTTTCTAATTCCAGATTACTCTATATCGAGGTAATTAAGAATAAGCTAAAAAATCACGCTAATAAATTACTTTTTCAGATCAAACATAATTCTCACTGTCCCATAGCGCTAGATATTCCTCGGGATAGTTAGAGGAATTCACCATTCACGCTACTAAATTTCATTCGTACATAAAACTTAATTCCCACCGTACTTGATATTCCTCAGGATAAATGGGGAAGGGGCCAAACAGTTCAGACCCAGCGAACTATATATTCCTTCGGGTAATTAAAGAAGAAGCCTAATAATTCACGCTAATAAATTTCATTCTCACACAAGATCTCATTCATACTGCACCAGGGTGCTTAATATTCCTCGGAGTGATTGGGAAAGAAGCTCCTCCATTCACGCTAATAAATTACATTAACACAGCACACTACATTCATACTGCCTAATAATCCTCAGGGACTCAACTTTGACACTAATAAATTACATTCACTATGAACAACATATCACTACATTGATACAAATTAAAACTGTTTCTCATTCACTCTTTTCATTCAAGACAATAAATACTTTCAACAAACATATTTTTCATCTATGTCCGAGTACACGATGATGCTGCAGGATCGAGGGATCTGGACCCTCCATTCCTGCTACATACATTCCTTGTAATAAATAACATCAATGAATACTTATTGAGTACAGAGCGGGGGCAAATCTCATTGTTTCCTCTCTTGACAACAAACATGCTTTTCTTAAGCAGAAATTTTTTTTACACAGGCTAGAAAAAGCTTGAAAATATATCTAAAAATATTGGGTTATAAGAATATGCTAATGCCCATGTGAGTTAGAATGGGCAGGGCGTTCTGAACTAACCCAAGAAAATAGTCTCTTCAGAAAAATTGGCCATGATTTCCTTCAACGTTTTCCACAACCCTGCATACACGGACATACGTGTGTTGAAAAAAAAAACGTACAAATACATACAACCTTATCTTTTCTGTTGAATCTTATATAGAAAGAATGTTCCCAATTATACATCACGACAACCCCCCACGATGCCTTAACGCTGCCGCTCCGGTGGCCGGGCGACCTTCTGGTTCAGAAAATAAACTGTAATTAAAATAATTAAGTCCCGCCCATCAAGCGATTGTCCCAAAGCCATTTGACTGACTCGTGCTTTAGATATTTAATACATAAGTGTAGATAACATTTGGAAAAATTCAAATTTCGCACCAGCTACCTCCTGAGGACAAGTGTTAGTCGAGAAAATAAAATAAAAATTTAATCAAAACGTTTTTAAAATTTTAAAACATGTATAAAACATGAAGTTCTTTTATCTATACATTGATTTTTTTAAATTTGAAAGTTGAAGAATAAGCAAGAAAAATGTATTAATGTCCACTCGATCACCTCTCTTTTATTTTCCAATTATTAAAATATAAACATAATAATAAAAATAATTAAAATCTTACCTTAAGGTGCTTCGATTTTTCATGAATACAAAAAAAATATTACAAAGACAAATTTAATTTAAAAAATGTCAGTAACCTCCGTTATTGGCGGCACATTTTTATTCAGTGGTCGTTGAAAGTTTGTTCATCGGGGGGGATGTTGGGGCGGAAAGTGGATGAGGGAGGGTGGACGCTGTGCTTGGTCGGGGTGCCACGGAGGACTGCGGCCGCCTCGCCGCCCCCGGCCTCTTTAACCGCCCCCACTCCGCCCCCGACGCTCTTCTCCGGCGCCCGACCACGCCGCCTCCCTGGTCCTAGCCTTCGGACGAGTGTAAACAAAAATTTTCCCCCCTTTGGCGCAGTGTTTACAGGGAAAGGACTCGTTTTCAAACAGCTTCTATTCGCGTTAACATCCTGATTGAACAGAAAGGTTTATTACACTGGACAAATAATAATAAATAATAACATCGTTTTTATTCCTATCTGGTTGGATCGACAACAATAACGAACTATTCCAATGTATAAATGTCCAATGTCTAAAAGCGTTCATTGCTAACTGTGAAATCTTATGCGACTAAGGGATAAGATTAAAACAGTAACCTCTAATATTAACTAAATTAACAAAAAGATGCTTAAATTTTGGAATATATTCTCTAATATGTGCGACAGGATGATTGCTGGCTACTTTACTAACAAATCCATTATATTTAGTGGTCTATTGACCAAATTACTTCTTTCAATTACTTCACGAAGTCATGATAGCTCAAGTGGTTAGAGCACGGCATATTGTGCCGAAGGTTCGAATCACGCTCGTGACACTAACTTTTCATTTCAACCAAAACCTCATGTAAAAAGAAGGATTTATTAACAAACCTGAGAATGCTGACGTTTGAACAATTGAAGATGACAGAGAGACGTTTTATTGAAGCATTAAGCCAGTCGTACTGAGTGTTGGTTTGATTTGAAAGGTAAGAAATAGAAAATATAAGTGAACGAGTGAGTGATTTGTTTATTTAAATAGTTACTGAGTGAATGATTAGTTTGTTGATTAATCCAATGAGTAAAAGTGGGATGAATGTTGGAATGAGTCAGAAAGAAAAGCAGCGCGTGAATGAATTACTTATACAATCAATAATAAATTTAAGGATTATTTGGAGATCGTGAGATGCGGTCTGGTGTGACGTAGGTTTAGAAAAACTTGTCGTGTTGAGAGTGAATGGCACAATTACACAGAAGACTATCACTTTGACACTATCATCACTTTGAGCCCTGAAGATGATCTCAATAAAGATCGAAACGTTGGCACGATAAAGAAAATGTTTTTCCGAAACCTACATTACACCAGACCGCATCTCACGATTTCTGAATAATTATCGATTAACGGTCACTAATCACCACACGTTAAAAAAAATGAAGACGAGATTTCAAAAAAAAAAAAAAATACATATACTTTTGAAAAACTTCATACTTTAATTTAGTCATCTATCCTAGCTGATAGAGAATTCAATCAAGTTAAGTTTAAACACTCTAAGTATAAAATAAGTAAAGTCTGTTAAAGTACTAAACATTGATATATTTCTACGGATAATTTTAATATCCACGGTGAAAGATTATAAAAAAAATAATGTGCAGTTTGATCCTTGTTGGTTTTGTATGCCCAATACTTCAGTGGTTGGTCAGTGTGTTATTTTGTAAATTTGTCCTTTTGTACGTTCATACAGTGTGAACTTAATCCATTTACTTGTCTATTGTCCCATAATGTCGCTCGCATAGCGCAAAAGTATCTTCGACAGCAAAGCATCAGGGTCTTAGCCTGGCCAGCCCATACTCCAGACTTGAACCCGATCAAACATTTATGGGATAACCTCAAAAGTCGAATAAGAGCACGTCCATCACTTCCTTATACAACCAAGATCTTGAAAGTACCCTTCGCGAAGAATGGGCTAACCTCCAACAAAGAGACGTTTCCAAACTGGTAGAATGCTCAGCGTCTTCGGGATGTAATTTAGGCGAGAGGAGGAAATACGCGATTTTGAAACGTTAATTAAAAATCTAAAACAAAATTAAAACAAATTTAATCTGTGCATCATTTTTTAATTTTTCATTTTCCTTAGCAATTTACATTTTTTTTTACTTTTTTAGACAAATACTCATTTGTATATATTTATATAAACATTTATANTATATATATATAGAGAGAGAGAGAGAGAGAGTGAGAGAGAGAGTGAGAGAGAGAGAGGTGAAGATATATGTAAAAGGTTTATATATATATCGAGTAGATGATTTAGACATTCAGTGTTAGAATGAGGATGAGTGGCAAAAAGTGAATAATTTTTTTTTTAATTTACCAAGTTAATGATTTTTTCAGGAAACAATTGAGTGAAGTATTAGAGATTTAGTTTGTGCATAAATAAGAAACAGAAAATGAGTCATTGGTCGAGTAAGTGTACGAATGAATGATAGAATAAATGATGAGTAGTCATTTATTTACTGTTATTCAAGTTACTGTCGATCCTCCGCCGACGCGACGTTTCAATGTTTTTTTTATTTTGATTTATATACGCCCAAATCCCCTCATGTATGTCCATACATACAAACATGTGCCTATTTTCTTCTCGTAGTCCACTGGCAATTCCAGGTTTTGCTATTTACAGTAAACTGCCGGCAGACTCGAGAATCGCCCACCCAGGGTGCTGGCAGTCCGGGATCAGATCCCATTGTCAGTCTTATCCATCCAGCCACCGAGGGTGCTGTCAACAGATAGGTCAATTTAGCACCCAACGCCCGAAGTTTCAAACCCATTCGTACTCTTGTTCATTAGTAAATATATGCACTCCTATTTTTCATACTATTCATTCAATTAGGGTGATAGAGTATTCGATATTACTCCATCACCCTTACACATATTATACAACTAACGTAATTGAGGGTGAGTACTCGATATTCCGCCATCAAACCTCTCACATCCCGCATTCACGCTAATAAATGCATTCTCTCCCAACAGAAGCTAGGTATGCACAACTATTATTACTGCATATATTAGAACAACACAGTTTCCTCCAAGAATGGGAACAGGGGATCCAGATACCCGCTGCCGTGCTCAAGCACAATTCATCCACTTTCCAATGAGAAGCCTGTTTTTATCGCAAAATTGAGACTTCGATCCGCTCTGAAACCAACTCCTCATCTCAACTTACAGACCTTCGGATTTTTTCCTCTTTTGGCCATACTTTCAATGTTGGTTCGAATCCCGCTGGTGACGCTACCTTTTTTATCTCAACCAAGACCTTACATGAAAAGTATAACTAAGATTTTTGTTTTTAATTGACAACGTTCGACTGTATTTCTAGAAAATCTCGGTTATAATTTACAAATTTACAATTTTATCACTGAGTATTTAACAGAAACCTTTTATTTTTAATTTTTAGACTTTATTTTACAAATCTCAGTTCAGCTTATTTGACAATAATATTATCATAATAAAATATTGTATATCAATAATAATTTTTTAAAATTAAAATGTTAATTAAAAACTTAATTTTCTTTCTCGATCTGTTACATGGCTAAAAATACGATTCTTATTAACGTTATCTTTCCTATCTTGATCCCTTGGATTTGTTTCAATGGCGCATATTATCAAAATATTTCCAGACTTGTCGTTTACAATATTTTCATCTACAAAAGAAAATTTATTTTAATTTTTAAACATTTTACTTAAGTCTTGGAAAGCATAAGTCTTTATGTTGAAAGTACTATACACACGGCTGAGGAGTGGCTTGGAAATTGAAGTCCCGACGGCGGGTTTTACAGACTCATTAACCTCGGTCACGAATTTGACAAACGACGTCCAATCGACAAGTCCCAACGGCCCGCTTATCAGCCGGTGGTTTATCGAAGTTGATCTCTTATTTTGCCCGATCTGGTTTTAGGGAGATTAAACACGCCGTTCGCTGTTGTTTGACACGTACTTTGTTTAGTCTTGGCGTCTGAATCACCCCAGCATAAAGAGGCTCCCACGGGATAAACAGCAGAATGCAGGAGCCTAGGGCGCCGCCTTTCGCATCGGAAGACATCGAACATCGAAGCCATAGGCTATTATGAGTCTTACATGCGCATTTTGTACTTCAAAACGTTAAAGTGCATGATGTCTTGTAATTATTTATTGTCCAAATAATGCCCTATGTCACAAATTATAAACATGTTCGAAAAGAAATTATTTTGGTCAGAAGAAATACTTATTCTTATTGCACCTAATCAATCAGTATTAAATCAGTGATTTCCATGTTCTATCCTCAAACTTTCAGACACTCACTCACGAAAAAACAGCGAACCCTTCATTCATACAATTACCCACTCTTTCATTCGTAATCTATCAAATAATTCATTTACCTAGCAACCCTATAGTAAATAAATCCCATACTCATTCACGTTTTATCCTGCTCATTCTCAGTCATAGGCTTACTCAGTTGATCACATTTGTGTCGACCATTAACTCGGTAAATAAACAAAGTATTCACTTTTCTCCTAACTCATTCTCTCATTTGCTCACTCAATTATAGAAACAGCTAATCATTCACTAACTAAAAAAAACGTTAACCATTCACTAACTAAAAAAACACTTTAACCATTCACTTACTCAGTTAAAATGGCGAATCATTCATTTTCTCGTTTCAACATTATCTCACTCTCTGATTTTTGATCTATCGAATAATTAGTTAATCAGTCATCACTTCTATAAATGAATAAAAGTAAAGCTCATTATTTAGATCTTTTTCTTTCATAAATGTAGCAGCATCGTCGACGTAAAGCAAGAACATCTTGGTACCCAGTACCGTCGACGATGCCGTTAACCCGAAGAGTGTTACCAAAAATACCGATCCTTGTGGTATTCCATTTTCTTGCTTCCTATCAGATAATGTTTTCCAGTCTCATTCCCAATTCGCGGTCGGCCACACTAGACGGAATGCGACGGACGTTTTTGTGACGGAAATTTCGCGACGAAAAATCCGCTCAACCCAAGAATCCACATATACAGCGGAAATGAACGGAATGACTTCAGCGACCGTTTGGATATGCAGTAGATAACGTGACTCAGTTGATCGTGTACGGTACATTTACAAGGCAATGGAGAAGCAGAAGAGAAAGAGAGAACAATGGCTTCATCCATTGCATATGACAAGGGTAGCACTTGGTCAATTACACTGTGTGTATGGGGAAATTCGACGCTATCCTATCAAGTTCTTCCAATACTATGGGATGACTATATAACTTCCATAATAATAAATTGGTCCAAGTCCATCCATGATCAGCTTCACTTGCAGTCCGACTGCCTACCACTTCCGTTCTATGCTTGTCCGTCGTCAGTGTGGCGCACCCATTCTACTTTGCACTGTTTTGATCTGTTTAGACGGAACCCAACGGAACATAGTGCACCAACGGAGCTCGACGGAGACATTACGACAGAAATTTCCGATCAGTCTGTCGCTGGCTGTGTTTTGAATGTTAGCTTGTGTAGCGAAAACTTCCGTCGCATTCCGTCTAGTGTGGCAAGTCTAACTTGAATTTCTGTTCGTTGAGGAAACCTCTAAGCATTACAGGAAGTTTGTCGTTCGGACCGAACTCGTGACATTTCCGAAGGACACCGAATGTCCATGTCGTGTCAAAGGCCTTCTCGAGGTCGAAGAACACGGCCCACGTTCTCTGTAGGGAAAGGTGGCCTGCAATTCGCCTTCGAGAAAGACCATCTGATCGAAGGAGGCATGCCCCCTTGGATATCCTGTCTGATGTAGGCAAAGTTGTCTTCGGGTCTCTAGAATTCATATCAACCAGCGAGATTGGACTGAAGCTCAAGTTTTTCTATCTATTGCGGCCCTTCGGTCGATTCGAATTTTATTTTCTCAAAATGGGTACTCAAAAAAAAGTTTACTCTTCTGTAAACAAACATCTTATAATTCATGTTGAGAGTCGTGATTATAACTCCGTCAATCTGATGATGAGCTTTAAGCTTGAAATCCGGCTAGTTGAGTAACTGTGAGTAAGAACTATCTTTTTTAAAAAAATTTAAGAGGTGATTCACCAAACAATTGACATTTCTGAGTCCCTTCTTAGTTTCTCAACGTTCTCTGACGTTCTTAGATAACAGACTAGGTCATCGATGTAGGTTGTGCTGTCCAGAACACAAGGAGCAACAATCCTTTGATGAGGGGGGGTTGACTGATAATGTTGGTTGACTACTGGTTCCTGCTGAACTATGCGTGGCCTTTCGTACCGCTTTTTCAGTACCTGGGGTACAAGAGTTTTTAAATGTATATAGTATGCGTTTTTATGTTATGTTTTATGTTTTTAATGTTATGTATTGGTGGGAATATAAATTATTAGCGTGAAAGACGGGATTAACCCCCACCCAAAGGAAAATCGAGTACTCTAGGGTGAGACTCTGTCCAGGTGTTTCAGCCGGGGGCAGGGCTTTCGTCGCTAGCGGTGTTTCCGGGGGAGGAAGGCGTAAAATTCTTACGTGTTTATGGTTTTTATTGTTCTTTTAATAGTCTTTTGACAACGTGAAACTTGGAGAGATTAGCAACCTAAGAAAACAGGAGTCAAAATATGACAGTCAATAAAACGATGCGCGAAAGAAAAAATAGAAGAATTTGAAGTGCAGAAGGCCGGCGATGTCCTTTTGATGTTTGTCAGCCCATAAATAATACATACATGCATATTTTATCTCTGACTTATCTTTTCGCTGTACCGAGCTAAGCGAGGTCATGCAAAAAGTTCATAGGTCCTTGAACTTTTCCGGAAGCGTTTCCATCAAGAACTTTTATCGTATTTGCCATGCACAATTTGTGATCTGACTGCGTTTGAAACCGCTTTCTGCAGAGCGAGGCGCCAGTGACATAAGCAATGTCAAGGACGGACCCATCGTCGCCACAGACATGCACCCAACTGTATTTAAAGAGCTAATAACTCACTGCTGGGACTTTTTTTACACCGTAAACCCGAAGAGTACTATCTCTTATCAACGGGCACGAGTAAAATTTATTGAAAGTACCATGTGCCAATTATGACACCAAACATCTGAGATTATCCTAGAATGATTCGATTTTTTACAGTTTTTATGTGAATTTTAAGAATTAAGAAATTTCATATCTTCTGCATCAAATACAAAAAAAATCGTATACTTTTTTTCCCCAAATAAAATAATGTTAACTAAAAAACATAGTGGATTTGAGAAGCTTTATGAAATGGGAAATAGATAAGAGTGTACATGCGAAGAAGTTCAAAACCAAAAGTCCAAGAAAAAGGATTTTTTCTGCTATAAACCCACGAAATCCTTTCTTTTTCTTATACTTTCTATAGGAAACAACGTATCTAGGAATAACAGTAGATCCAAATCTTGTCTGAAAGAAACTAATAGACAAATCAATACAAAATGCAAAGGTATAAAAAGCGTGGGACAAAGAGATTTTAGTAAATCGTGGGTATAAATCCAAAAATAGCCGACTGGTTATAAAAGAAAGAAGAAGAAGAAAAATAAAAACATTTATTGAACAATATTGTGTGTTTTTTGTGTGTATGCTGGAAAATATATGTTACAGCATAGCACTGTCGGAAAATCAGGTCTTAGGTAAACTTTGTAAAAAGAAATAAAATAAAAAATGAAATTTAAAAAATAAAACATAAACATCAATCAAAACTGTGAAAAGAATATCAAATGACAAAACAAAGTATTTAAAATAAAACAAATTCCTTGAAAATATAGTATATACACTGACAGGCAAAACATTCCATCCACTTGTAATATAACTTGATTTATATATATTTTTATATTTTAATCAAAGTTTCACGTTTTTTAAGTTTAATATTGAGTTTTTGTTTAAAAAAGTTAAAAAAAGTGAATTGCTAAGGGAAAAAAAGACGGACAGATAAAATTTGTTTTAATTAGATTTTTAGTTAATATTGCCTTAATTACATCTCGAAGACGCCTCAGCATACTTCTACCAGTCTGGGAATGTCTCTTTGCTGGTTAGCCCATTCGTCATGAACAGTCCTTTCAAGCTCGTGGCGTATATCGGGAAGTGATGGACGTGCTCTTATTCGTGTTTTGAGGTTATTTCAAAAATGTTTTTCTGGAGAACGGGCTGGCCAGGCTAAGACCCTGAAGTGATGCTGTTTAAGGTATGGTTTGTACCATGTGAGCGACACATGGACGGGCATTTTGGTGCAATAGAATAGGATTGTCGTATGATTTCATCGAGGATGCATGAGGTTCCAAAATTTCTTCCACGTGACGAGTTGCTGTCAAAGCCTTCCATGAACAGCAACCAACTCTGTTGACTCTCCATTGAGATTCCCGCCCACGCCATCACTGAGCTACGTTGAAAAGGTTTTGGCTCTGGGAAAAATTACAAGCCACATTCTTTCTCGCCCATCTGGAAATCGTAGAACAAATCGACACTTATCTGTAAA
This sequence comes from Cimex lectularius, assembly GCF_000648675.2. NCBI lineage: Eukaryota > Metazoa > Arthropoda > Insecta > Hemiptera > Cimicidae > Cimex > Cimex lectularius. Next base: position 239,714 of record NW_019394213.1, read on the forward strand.
AAGAACAGCAGTCCAATCGTCCATAGACCAATGGTTTCTCAATGTGTTCTCGAGCAAATGCGAGCCGTGCAATTCTGTGTGTTCTGGTCAATTCCGGTCCTCTTACGGGGCAAAGAGCCATCAGTCTATAATGATTTAATCTTCTTCGGGCAGTGCGTTCTGAAATTTGAACACTTCGAACTTACTGGAACTGGTGAATCGCTTGAACAACAGTAAGGTGCCGGTTTCGCAAAATTCTCAAAGTCAAAAATAGTCATACGGTGGTTCTGTTACCCTAGGGCGTCCAGAACAGGGCCTTCTATGGTAGAACCCAGTTTCTCAAAAACGTCTAACGGCGTCTTGATGTATTTCGTAGGGAACTCTAATGTCAATAGCCGTAACCGATGAAACTTCCATCATCAGTAAGTGCCACACCTCAGCACTAAGAGGCATTTTTAAGTTCAAAAATTGAAATTAAGAAAAATAAAAATGAAAAATAAACAGTTTATTGCTTCAAAATTCAAATAAGCATTTTAAATTAATAAGAGTGAATAAGCATTTTAAATTCCGTAAAAATTAAACATTGAAAAATCCTTTATCCTTTTTTTGGATTAAGGATTAAGGTGTTTACCTCTAATTGATATTCCCAATTTAACACGTAACATAAACAAATATTATTGGTAAAAACAATGCGACAAATTAAGGCCAGAGTTTTCTGTTATCGAGAAAATGAAATAATCAATTGGGTGGACTTTTTTGCGTGTCAGTGTATTAAAAGTATTGTTGGACATTAAAAATTGAATTCTCCAACCGGAAAAGCCCGGTATCTCCACGTTGCTGTGCAAAAGTCTGACGGTTTTTAACATCCGCTGTTTGTTCCAAACAGCAAGCCCTTCTTCGCATGCCAACCGCATTTTCCCCAGAGCTGTATTTCTAAATACGTTAAGGACGCCGAGGAAGTGGAGATTGCCCTTCTTCTCATTCGTGTTGCACATCAAGCACTTTGGCCTTGTCTTCATCATAGGGCGTTCAAGCCGAAGATCTACCTCGCTACGTTGAGAACCACTCGTGCATCGTTTTATAGACTTGAGCATCTGATATGCAATCCTCTGGTTCAACTTATATTTGTTGATCAATTGGGCGCGTATCTTGAAATTAGTTGATTTTTCTACTTGTGCTACAACACCGACTGGTTGTATACAAAGTGAGTGATCCAGTAACCGAGATAGAGATAGAGATAAAAAGAACGTATGAGAGAGAGAGAGAGAGAGAGAGAGAGAGAGAGAGAGAAAGATAGAGGGAGAGATATAGAGAGGGGGAGAGAGAGCAACATTTTTTGCAAAAAGAACAGATAATCTACATTCAATCCTAACCATATAGATAAATAGATCTCTAAAATAGATATGTTGAAATAAGTTGATTTTTTCTACACGTGCTACAACGCCGACTGGTTGTATACAACGATTAGACCTTATAAATGGAGAAATAGTATTGTCGTCAAAAACCTTAGAGAAAAAGACACAAAATCAATTTCAAAATTTACAACGACTTGTATGTCTTAACGTTACCGAGCATACTTGTTCAGTTTCAGCAATAAAAATGGCACCGCAAATGCCGTCCAGAGGATGGAGTACCAAAGTCCAGATGGACTCTTCGGACAAAATGAAATAAAACTCGAGTTATGAGTAAGACATCATACAATATAAAAAATATAAAAGATAAAATAAACGAGGCAGTTATAAACATATCAGAAAAAACGCTGTTTGTGTTCATTTAACAATTTTACACCGTCGATCTCTTATTTAGATAAAAAAAATCTAATTAAGATCGTTGCAACAATAATTAGTTTAAAAAAAGAAGAAACTTCTTTACAATTAATCAGAGGAGGAAAAAACTTTTAAAATAGATAAAGATATGGGTTCAAAATATTTTTCATAACCAAGGGTCTCAAATACACAAATAAATTACATAACTAGATTCGAAAATAAACATATAAATGCATTTTGAAGCTAATTGTTTGTAGAGAATATAAATTTCTATATATGTTTTTTTTACCTCTATTTTTCTGTTTCCATTTTTCCTACTCTCTCTCTCTCTCTCTCTCTCTCTCTCTCTCTCTCTCTCCCTCTCCCTCTCCCTCTTTCTTTCTTTCTTTCTCTCTCCCTGTCCCTAACGTTCATTTCGTATTATTTATCTATTACCTTCTCTATTATATTCAATTTTTATCTATTTTGCTTAAATAATTAAGTAGACTCTTTGCAATCTCTTTCATTCCTACCTCTGTAATCTCACATACTTCTTTTCTTACTTCCTTTTTCTCCTCTCACACACTCTCACACTCTCTCTCTCTCCTCTCTCTCTCTCCTCTCTCTCCTCTCTCTCTCCTCTCTCTCTCCTCTCTCTCTCCTCTCTCTCTCTCCTCTCCTCTCTCTCTCTCTCACTCTCTCTCTCTCTCTTTCTCTCTCTCTCTCTCAATCTCCCTCCCTATGTCTATTGCTCTATCTGTCAATCTTCCTTTTTATATATCTTTCTTTTCTTATTTTATAGTTTTACTTCGTTTTCTGTTCAGTCTTTCTCCTGTTTTCAATCTTAATTTTTTTCAGTTCGACTATTTGATATTTTTCGTGCATTTTAAATTTTTGTACTTATTTTTTCTTCAAAGTCCTATGCCACACACACACTCTTTTTTTCCTTCTGTGAGTATTTTTTCAATGATCATAAAGAAAATTTAATTAGGCAGTATCGCAAATACCAGATAAGCACGGAGTTCAGTTACGTTGTATCAGTTTATCCAATTAATCTTGAGCCTTTAATTTTCCTTAAAAAAATAATTAAAAAAAGATAGACTATAACATCAAGCGTCAAATTGCCGAAAAAATAAATTGCTCCTTTTTAGTTTATTTTTCTATTTCACTATTTTTATCATATCATTTTAGAAGGTGGTTATTAGATGTTAAAGAGACAACATTAATTTACGCGACGTTTCAACATACTTGTCCTATCGTCAAATCACGAAATTTATTTAAAAAAAAAAAAAATAAGACGGCCAATAAAAAGGAAAGGGGAAAAAAAGAAATTCTAAAACCTCTCAAATGTTAAGTAAGTCTGTTCAGTGATAAAAGCCACTTCCGCCGTGGCACTTTGTTTTTCGAAATCCTTTGCGGTAAGTTGTACGTGACAACTTCGAACCTATGGTCAATTTCCAATGCAAATTCAAGGTTTTGTTTTAATTTTTAATTTTATTTTTGAAATGAAAAAAATTAATTTTTTATTTAATTTTTAATTTTAAACAATATATAAATAAAATAATAATAGGTTAGGTTTTAACACTTTCACGTAAAACATGGATTTTGTACATGTAATTGTCGTACATTGGTTTTAACGATATTTAATATTTTCATTAAATTAAAAACCGTTTGAAAACTTTGAACCCATTAACTGAAACACGTTTTGTATAATACTAAAATTTGTAAATAATTGTAATAATTTTAAGTCGCCTATGAAAAAGGAAGCACTGTTGTGTATTTCAATCGTTTCTCGAACCAGATTTAGACCAAATACGCGATATCCGGTTGATTCTAAAAACTGTTTTCGAACTATATCAAAATGGAACAGTCCGCTACTGAAAAATTCTCGGGATCTGGGTTGTTTCGCTTTGTAACCCGAGCGATTTCCGACCGAACGATGGAGAAAAGTGAGTGGATCGACATAGAAGAAGAAAACAAATCATCAGAAAACATATAATACACCGGGTCAGACTGATACAATCACGAATTCTAGTCACAAAAATAATAATGGGTATAAAGAGAGAGAGAGAGAGAGAGAGAAAGAGAGAGAGGGTGGGAGGGAGAGAGAGAGAGAGAGAGAGAGAAGAAATCAAAAAGAAGACTGATAGAAAAAATTAAAGTAATGATTTTCAAGAATCTAAAAATCCGTAGTGCTGATATTAAATGTAATACATTGATAAGTGGCATAATACATCGTTGATCAATAAACCACTGAGGCAGTTATGTTAAAAACAAATTATCTTCGACGTCGGGAATCGGAAAAGTAAAAACATGTTTTTCTCTTATGCTCTGAGTGAAATGATAAATGATAATTATTCCTTTGGTGTCATTGACTGCTGGCTGTGGCGCTAGAGGCTGGCGCTATAGAGGCTAGACATCAGTGCTCCTCACGTCCCTTATCTATATTTATTCTCTTCCCCCTTACATAACCAATCTCTCGTACCACGAAAGAGCATCTAAGTGATTTCATGCCATTTTTACAGCCCATTACTCTTATTCCTTTTTTTCCCCATTTTTAATCCACTAAAAGACGCATATTAAATTCGCCGGGTGACAGAAAATCGAAACGACCTAATGAAAGTAAACGGGACGAAGATTTGGGCCCTTTTGTCTCCTTGGTTTTTAGGGCGGCGTCTCTTTATGCGGGAAAACATGTTTTTGTTTACGGTGTCCTCCTCTTCACTGTGATCCCTTAATAAAGAATTAGGGCAGGGATCGTGAGCTGAGGTTTTATTCCATCAATCCATGTTCGTTTTATGAGATTCGAGATTCTCCTGAGATAGCTTTTTGTCCCACTTTGGGAAAGGAGCAGAGATAGAATCATTGGCTAATTAATCTTTAATAATAAAACATAAATTTTCTGTAACATTTCTTTTTTTTTATGTCATTTCAGTTCCTTGATATATGCTCTTCTCCTTTGATGTTCACGATTGGCATTGGAGTCTTTTCGTTGATTTTCATTGTGAGGCTAGGCTTCGACAATCTTATTTCCAATAGCCATTCTTTCATCATAAAAATAAATTAATTACTAAACATAATAGACAAAACATTAAAAAGACAAAAACATCACCTCCCAAATGTTGCTTATTTTGAAATGTTAAAAAAGTCATAAAAAGTATGAATTATCAAGTCGACCTCTGTTAATTTCCGACTAGACGGTATGTTGACACACTGCCGCCTCGTCCGACCTTCAGGGACTTTCTATCGGGAGAAAGACGACCCTGGGTTAAAGAGGAACACTTGTGTTTTACGTTGACGTGCTTTTTTCTGTTTGCGTTGATAGGAGGAAAATTCCATGTGGAAACGGGGACGGGCCGGCTCCGGGTTTTTGAAGAAATCCATCCCGACGGCGCTTTCCCATTTGAAAACTACTAAATGGACGGCTTCTTGCATCACGTGCCGATGTCAAACCCACGTACGAGAGAGGCGCCACATTGAAACAAAGAAGTCTGCGAGACAAAAGACGGCTTTTTTTCATTTTCTCACTTTAAACACTGATAATCCTCAAAACAAATGTGCTATTTACGGGAAAGCATACAAAAAAGGTATGAAGTTGAGTAAGTCGTACCTATATATATAAAATCTTTTTATATAAAAAAAAACATTCATTAAACTAAGAGCAACAATAAGTAAACAGCCTTACATCAAGCTATTCTTTTTTAAAATAATGAGAAAAATATTTAATAATAACTATCCAGAAAAAAAGATTACGAAATAATGAATAATTGACCTGAAATTAAGCCAGATTTATATACAGAATATTGTGTATATCCAACACAATAAGTGATGCCATAATAGTTATGCAATTTAAGTAGGCTTAAGGAGAAAAACGATATAAAATTATATTACCTGAAATCAATATCAGAATATTTTAAAGGATTGACCAGAAATTCAGGCCAGATTAGTCAGATCGAATATTGGATTTTTGAGAAAAATTTATTACATTATGAATTTAAATTTAACCAAAAAAATAAATAATTCGAGAAATATCAAGAAGAAATATTGAACCGTCCAGAAACTCCGGCCAGATTAACCGGAAGGTTACGTTAGGGTTCGAGCTATTCAGAATTGTAAATTAACGAAAAAATAATGTTAGATTTATCAGGGAAAATGTTGGATCGGCCTCAAACTAATGCAAATCAAAGAGAAAATAAAGTCAGTGTAACAAATGTCAAATTCTCTCTTTTTTTGGGCAGCTTTTTATTGTTAACATCTTGGAAACTAACATGAGGTACTCCATAAATAATGTCATATTAACCAAAAACTGACATGGCATTATGAATAATGTCGGATTAACCAGAAATTGGTAAGAGATTACTCGATGGATAATGTCGAATTAACCAGAATAATTTAAATCCCTTGAACCTTTCTACCACTTAACATAGAAAGAGAGAGAGAGAGATAGACAGAAATAGAAAAGAGGGATGGGGAGGGGCGAGAGATATTGAGATGTTGCGATGTAGAGATAGATAAATAAATAGAGATGGATTGATCGCTTTGTTTAATCATGCACAGTTAGGTGTCTTGGAACTTTCTACTATTTTACGCGAGATAGTTAGATAGATAGTTAGAGAGGGGGGGGAGAGAGCACTATTTTCTGCAAAAAGAAAAGATAATTTACATTCAACCCTAACCATATTCATAAATAGCTGGTAAATTTCTTTTCCTAAAAGAAAAGTTGATAAAAAGAAAGAGAGAGAGAGGGGGGAGGCAAAATGTTCTACAAAAAGAACAGATAATCTACATTCACTCCTAACTATACAGATAAATAGATGGTAAGAGAAATATTGTGGGGAAAAAAGAAAGAGAGAGAGTGTGAAAGTGAGAGTGATAATGATAGTGTTAGAGAGTGAGACAGAGTGAGAGTGATAGAGAAAGAGAGAGGAAGAGAGAGCAACATTTTCTGCAAAAAGAACCGATAATCTACATTCAATCCTAACCATACAGATAAATAGATGGTAAGAGAAATATTGAAATAAAGAAAGAGAGAGAGAGAGAGAGAGAGAGATGAAAGTGAGAGTGAGAGTTTTAGAGAGAGAATGAGAGTGTGAGCGAGGGAGAAAAAGAGAGAGGGGGAGAGAGTCAAAATGTTCTACAAAAAGAACATATAATCTACATTCAATTCTAGCCATACAGATAAATAAATGGTAAGAGAAATGTTGTGAGAAAAAAGAAAGAGGGAGAGAGAGAGTAAAAGTGAGAGTGATAGTGTTAGAGAGAGAGTAAGAGTGAGAGAGAGAGAGTGAAAGTGAGATAGTTTTAGAGAGAGAATGAGAGTGTGAGCGAGAGAGAAAAAGAGAGAGGGGGAGATATGCAAAATGTTCTCCAAAAAGAACAGATAATCTAGATTCAATCCTAGCCAAACAGATAAATAGATGGTAAGAGAAATGTTGTGAGAAAAAAGAAAGAGAGAGAGAGAGCGAGAGTGAAAGTGAGAGTCGTAGTGTTAGAGAGAGAGAGAAAGAGAGAGGGGGAGAGAGAGAGATTTTTTTCAGATTAGATTGTTTATTTAGCTTTTGGTACTTTGGTGAATGGAAGTGAGTCCTCCTGTTTGTTAGACGAGTTTCTCTTTTCTCCTGACAATCCAGCTCGGTGTTTTGATTTCGAAATTTAATTATTAATTATTTAATTATGAACCATACAAAATTCCTCAATTTATAATGTCGGATTAACCAGAAACTGGTATGAGATTACTCAATGAATAATGTGAATTTACCAGAAAATAACTTTGAATAAACCAACCAATTTCAGATTCTCCGTTGAATTATTATTATCGAATTATTGGGAAAAATTAGCATCGGATCCCCTAAAAATTAATATTGCATTAACCAAAATAATCCCAGTCAAGTTTCCAATTACTCTTCTAATAATCATTTTAATAATTTCGAATTAACTCGAACTTTCAAGTTAATTCGAAATTTTTAAGGGAATGCCAGTTTCAGACGTAAGAGAAGTTCAAAATTGACATATGTAACCAATTATTCAATGGTAAAAGTATTTTTCTTGATTTGCTGCAATATTATTTTGTTTATTTTGTATGAGTATTTGAATTATTATTAGGCTAATCAGAAAATAACATAGAATTAACAAATTAATCCGAACCGCTCCCTAAAGAATGAGGGATAATGAAATTAACTTGAAATTTAAATCATGTTGATAAGAAATAAATCTCAACCGAAAATAATGTTTTGTTAATCAGAAAAAGTAACTCGATTAAGAAAAAAACAATAATTTCAATTTAATCAGAAAATTATACTATATTGATCTGAAAATAATTTAGTTTGATGAAAAATTGTTGCCAGATTAGTCTGTAAATTATGAAACCTTTATAATTTTATGTCGGTTTAATGTGTAAATTTATTTAATAATTTTGGATAAACCAGGACTATAACTGTTGGTAGGAGTGGCCAAAAAGAAGCATAAGTTCTATCTGAAAATAATGTTGGATAATCATAAATTAACGTGTAGGTCAGAAAATGGCGTCGCTTTAACAAGAAAAGAAATCGGGGGTTAATCTTGCAAGCAGAGGTGTTAATCTTTGCTTAATCCGCATTCCTTTTACATAACAAATCCGCACCAGTTTCCATGCCACCGCCGATTCTTCATCCCAAATATCAACTGTTTAGTTGGTAGTTGATTGAAGTCGGCGACGATTTCCCATCTGATTCCCCCCCAGCTAATAACGTTTGTCATCAATTATTTGCATACAATGACCGCGGTAATGACATTGGAGAATAGGATAATGCATGCAATTACTTCTATTTGATTATTTAATTACTTTTTGTTGTTTTTACCATCGGCGGAATGGAAATCAGAGAGCGATTGTGCGAGCGTTCGATGAATAGACAATGGAACACACTTCTGAGAACGATACACATTTTTGTGCCCGACTACCCTTGGGCTTTGATTAAACTTGATATTTTGTAAATGCTCCCAAAAATGAGGAGAAAAGCCGTCAAAAATTATTTCCAGCGTAAAACAAACAGAAAAACGTGATCAATCTTTCACTATTGCAAAAACAAATATTTAAAAACCCATTATTTTGATAAATATTATCAAAATATGAAAACCGATACTAACATTAGTTATATCCCATTGTTTGAGAAATTGCGACGATGAGGAAATTTTTAAGGCGATAAATCAAAATTAATTTATTTGATTGTTTAATATCACACTTGGATTTATCATTATAAATAGCAAAACGTCTTTCTACAATAAGATTGTCTGTGGGCAACATTTTTCCTCTCGACTGTCGAACACAGAGCCCATTCAAACCGTCAACAACTTGTTTACACAGTTTACATTACATCTATTGATGCAATATAATATACAAAAATACGACTTTTTTAATTATATATAAATATTAATCCATTTATGTTTAGTGGTCCAATTGTCTGAATTACTTCTTTCAATTAATTATTCTTTTTATGTAAGGTCTTGGTTGAGATGAAAAAGTTAGTGTTGGCTGCCGAAGATCGTGGGTTCGAATCCCGCTCATGACACTATTTTTCATGTCAACCAAGATCTTACATAAAAGGAATAATTAATTGAAATTGTATATAAAACTTTTTTTTAACAAGACATCATTTCCTTAAAGAACAAGAATCTTTTATGATATATAATATATATAAGTTCAATAGTTCTTTTATGTTAAATGTTACTTAATTTTAGATTTACCGAATTTTAGTTCCTTTAGTCTTTGCTGACAAATCTTATATATATATATATATA